>NW_026623643.1:363175-377510 GCF_030028575.1 Malurus melanocephalus
ACCCGGGTGTCTCTCCTTGCCCAGGGAGCCCATCTGGCCATGCCATGGGYGCAGCAGGCGTGTACTACGTCATGGTGACAGCTCTCCTCTCTGCTGCTGGGGGAAAGAAGCAGTCAAGGACGCTTGGATACTGGTAAGCTTTGTGCCAAAATCACCTGTGCCAGACAGAGACAGCTCCAGTAGTGCCGGGCACAGCCAGGCCCATCAAGGCATGAGGCTGTGGGCAGACAGCCCAGGTAGGCTCAGCAGGCAGCCAGGCATTGTTTGGAGTGTGTGATGGCAGTGCCTGGGTGGTGTGAGCTGGCCCTGGCACCAACACACCTCCTGTCCCTCACAGGGTGCTGTGGGCAGTGCTCTGGATGGGGTTCTGGGCAGTCCAGGTCTGTGTCTGCATGTCCCGAGTCTTCATTGCCGCTCACTTCCCCCACCAGGTGATTGCAGGGGTTTTCTCAGGTGAGTGTGTGGGACCCCAAACCCTTTCCCTGTGGCACCACCATGCTGGACTATGGCACCTGCAGCACTGACCAATGCTCCCGCTGTGTTACTGGCAGGGATGGCCGTGGCCAAGACTTTCCACCATGTCCGCTGCATCTACAATGCCAGCTTCGGTCGGTACCTGGGCATCACAGTCTTCCTCTTCAGCTTCACTCTGGGTTTCTACCTGCTGCTCTGGACATTCGGYGTGGACCTGCTGTGGACGCTGGAGAAGGCACAGAGGTGGTGCAGCCGCCCCGAGTGGGTCCACATCGACACCACCCCGTTTGCCAGCCTCCTCCGTAACCTGGGCATCCTCTTCGGGCTGGGGCTGGCCCTCAACTCCCACATGTACCGGGAGAGCAGCCGCTTGAAGCAGGGCCAGCAGCTGCCCTTCCGCCTGGGCTGCATCGCCRTCTCCCTGCTCGTGCTCCACATCTTCGACTCCTTCAAGCCCCCCTCGCACATGCAGCTGCTCTTCTACGCCCTCTCCTTCTGCAAGAGCGCGGCCGTGCCGCTGGCTGCTGTGGGCCTCATCCCCTACTGCCTCTCGCAGCTCCTGGGCACGCAGGACAAGAAGGCTGCCTAAGGCAGGGAGACACGCCGGCCCCGGGCTCAGGGTGCAGCTCAGACACCGTTCAATTCCCGCTGGTTCTGCACTGGGAGCGGGCCATGGAGGCTGGGCTGGTGCTGCTGCTGGGGGGGCTCCCAGCACGGACTCTTGGTGTCAGCTCTGAGCCTGGCTGATGGCACAGAGAGCCCTGCACGCCCTGGACTGCCCTGCTGTCCCTCCTGCACCCACAGGTGGAGGTCACCTGCCCAGGACCCAGCAGCAGCAGCAGCGACCCTGCACTCCCTTGCAGCTCGTGGGGACATGCCAGCTGCGCGCTGCAGGGCTGGGGATGGCACCGCTGGGAGCAGGGTTCTGACCCCTGAGCACCTGGGGTCTGCTCAAGAGGCAGCTCTGTGACTGACTGGACTGTGACATGGAGATAAAGTGCCCAGATAAAGTGATGGACTCCCCCCGCCCTGGGACATTCAGTGTTCACCCCAATGTGGGGTGCATGCACACCCACATGTGCACACAAAGAACATGTATCCATGCACACAGGACGTGGGGTTTGCCTGTGCACAGGAGGTATTTTATTAAAGCTGAAGGTTGTTTAGATGGTGAGTTTGGGTGTCCTGCTGGCCAGAGCTGTGGGATGAGGGATCAGCTCCTGGGTGCAGGGCTGTGGTATGGCCTGCACATGGCAGGGGAAGAACATTTCTCCTGGGTGCTGAGGAGCCTCAACACCTGCAAGACACATTCAGGCCACTGGGAAGGGCACTGCTTGGTGCCCTGGGTCTTTACCTTTTGCCCTGAGGTGCACAGCACTGGTGCATTGACAGCAGGATGAGGGCAATGAGCTGCTTTTTGTGCTGTCCATCCCAGGTTTCTGGGTGTACCTTGTGCCAGGAAYAGGGACAAACTTGTGTCACCTTGCTGCTCACAGAAACAAGCTCAGCTTTGGGACCAACTGGCTCAGATGGGGCTGTGCTGAGTCCCCAGGGTGGTGGGGACAGAGATTTGGGCATTTGGCTGTGCTGCAGGGTTGGGCCCCTCCCACCTCAGTATCTCAGCCCCCACCTCGGCCCAGTGTTCACTCTGCAGCAGGAAATCCTGTGGGTTCAACCTGCCAAAACCCATTCTAAAATTCAGGCTGTGCAGCCTGACTAACAACTTTCTCAGTAAACATCCTCGCTCAGTCAGAGATAGCTGAAAACAGGGAAGTGCAGATACTTTCTCCCTGCTGGACTGTGTGTGCATGTGCAGGATCACCCCCAAAGCACCAGCCCCTGCACCCAGGAGTGTTCCCTGTGCTCTGATGCCATCCCAACAGCTCAGCCACAGGCTGTGGCCATGCAGTAGTCACAGCAGCCATGGGTGGGAACTGGATCTGCTGGGGCTGCTTCATCCCCTCGATAAACTTCCCCAYAGATAAACTTCCTTAGGATGGAGGTTTCTTTTATTCTATTTCTTTGTTTATTACTGACATCTGGAGTAAACCTGTCATGCCATTTCTAGCAGGAAGGGSAAGGGTAAATCCTCAAATTACTTGTTGTGCCCTGTAGTAGCTCCACAGCGCCCTTTAGTTCCTCCAGCGGGGACTGCAGCAGCTCCGGGCAGGAAAGATGAGCTGAGGGAACCCCGGGAACAGCTCTGCCTGATCCAGAGGGAGTTTACAGCTGCATCAGCTCGAGACACTACTGAGGGTCAAAAAACGACCAGAAACAACTGTGCCTCAAAGAGGGAAAGGACTTGGTACATGGTGGGGAATGATCTCCTGCCTGTGGAGCACCTGCTCACCCTTCCAGCTGCTCTCTACCCCTGCCCAGGCCAAGCTGTCTGGGGGGACCAGCTGCCTCTTGCTTGAGGATTCATGCCAAGCAACCCCTCCTCAGCAACCGGTGCAAAGCAAAATGCYAGCAGGAGGCCCCTTCTGGGTTTAGGAACCCTACAAAGCAGTTAACTAAGGACTACTTTAATCCCTGTACCATTTGTCTTGAGAAATGAGCCCTTGCAGCAAAGCATCGATGGCAGATCCCCTCCCTGTTACTGTTTGGTTCCACCAAATCAGCCCATGCAGGGCATGTGCAGACCAGCTGTGGGGTTCAGGTCTTTATTSTCTGCTAGAGAAGAAACAAATGGAAGATGGTCCTACTTTGAGAGTTGTTTCTTATGATTCAGGCTTTTGATGGCTAACGAAGTCCTGGAGCAGAGCTTGCACTTCTCCTCGACGGCTCATCTTGGTTGCCTTGCCCTGGAAGCGGCCRCGTTTGCCAGCTCCTTTGCCACCCAGCAGCTCTGCCACCCTGCAGGGACAACGACAACACCACAGGTGAAKCCCAGCCTGCTCCAGACACCAAACACAGACCCGTGCCTGGATCACACCAGGCAGATGCTCAGCCTGCAGCATCAGAATTCTCACTTGTGTTAAACAAATCATAAAATGTGTTACCTGGGACCTAAATTCTCAACTGCTTCAACAGGTCCGGCTAGAAGGAAGAGTCCTGCTTCTTTTTCATCTCCCACAGTCAGGAATAGCAGGGTTTCCTGTGGACAGAGGTGGGCCTTGTTCCAGATAAATCTGTGCCCTCCTTGTYCAAGAAGAGGGCAGACACTGGCTACAGCATGCAAACAGCAAACTGACAATTCAGAAGTCTATGTGCATTACTGAGACTGAGACTTGAAAAAAGTAAAAGAGAAATGGCATCTGAACCTTTTGTGCTCAGTCACATGCTGTTGGGACAGAGAATTACCAGGGTATCCCAAGTTAAAAGGATACAGCTGGCAGTTGAACTAGGTGATTGTGAYTGGAACTTTCTATTCTTTCTGTCCTACTCCTACCTAATCCTATCCTAACCTRTATCAGCCAGTGAGGCTCTGTACAGCTCTTGGGGGCTGAGGCTCTTCCCCAGTGCTCTGAATTCTCACTGTTGAGGATTGCCCTACAGACTGAGGGTGTTGGGGACAGGTAATAACCTCAGGTTATTAGAGCTCGTGGCTCGGGCAGGAACAGCAACCTGGCCAGCCTCTGTCTGGATATCACTGGAGTGAAAAACCTGTGGTGTCAGTTCAGTCTTCATCAGCCACTCACCTCTGTCCCAATCTCATTAGCGATGATGTTCATAAATTCAGAATCACCCTCTTTCCTGTGTGGATGGATAAAAAAACACCTCAGAAAGAAGCAAAACCCACTCTAGAATACAAAATCTCCATCAGAAACCAAAGGCCTGATCAGGGGTTTTGGTCTCTTGCTCTTAAGATGAAGATTAGGTTTTGTCTATATATGTAAATCCTCACTGGGCATTCCTACGGACATGTTAGGAATTATTTGTTATCTTTGAGAAATAGAGCTCCCTGGTTTTATTTGGAAATATCAAGTGCACAAGGAATTAGACCCAGTAATTTCTCAGCTACAAAASCAGAAGAATTCAGTGACTGAATTACAAACAGATTCCTTTAATTACACAAWTTTCCAGCAAGCCAAGGCAGATTAATATTCTATTAACTTTGTTTACATTCTTCCTCRAGAAAACAAGCTGAACAGGAGATGAAACTGCCATAAAATGTGTCAGATACTGCTGGCCCCTCTTCCCTGAGCTCCCCCTTACCTGTGCAATACAAACAGCTGCCTTGGAGCAGGTTTGCTCTTGAAGTCCCGGGCTATCAAAACAGCAATGTCTCTAAGCAGRTTCAGGTTATTCTGAAAGAAAAAYAAATTAACTSTAYTGCAGCTGMRRAARTCAGTRTGCACACTGCAGTTGTGTCCCCRGAGGTTCGAGCACTTTTCATAATATCCTCAAAAACTGAAGCCTGGGATTTGATTCCCAGTTACCACAACTAAAGCTCTAAAGCTCAGGTCTACAGGAAATAGTGACAACCCACTTTTCCCAGCCACTCTTRTACCTTCTGGAGCAGTTTCACAGAGCTCTGCAGTCTCCTCACAGCCTCTACGTGCTCACCCGGCCCATTTCTGAAAGAAATGGGAGACTTTGGATCACTGCTCTGAAGGACAAAGGAAGGATTTCCTAAGGGAGCCAAACAGGGAACATCATAAAGAGCCCCACAAGATGTACCCTGAGGCTTATGTGGGTATCTGTCATGAGGGAGAGTAAAGGTGAAATAACGTTAAGTGGAAAGGGTATTACTTGAGCAGGGAGGTTAGAGCCTTTTCAGTACTGTGACTTTGTTCGATTGACTTCAGCACTCTGTTTCCTGCCAGGAAAACCAAGTTGGTTTTGTTCTTTTTCCCTTTTTCCACACCAAGGAGTTTAATAACCTTAAAAAGAAAATCAACCTGGTCAGAACAGAATACACACAGGTGGTCAGCTCCTGACAGATTATGCCTTGTGATGAACACTGCACCTCTGCCAGTGAAAAAAAAATTGACTAATATCAACCATGAAGTCAACATACAAAAAAAAGGCATGGTGGTAGTGGAATTTATGCAATTCTCTAACCACGGGATGCACTCTACACATCCAGATGCAAATCTGATGTCTCTGCTGGGAAACAGATTCCAACCAATGACTTAAACCAATGACAAGYACTTAAGGGCAGGTCTAGAATTCTATCCATGATGAACACACAAAAATATCAGAGCCTTAAGCAGAGGGAAAGCAGCCAACACCTCTGGCAGTGCAAGAATATCACTGCTGCACACAGGGCTGAATTCTGCTACAAGCAAACAAAACAGCCTGAGGCTCCCAGGCTGTGTGTGACTCTCCTGGGGCTCCCTCAGCCTGGGGCTGCTGCCACCCCCTTCCCCATCAGGACAGACTCRAGCAGCCTGTGGATCCCAGGGACTTTGGCTGTGTTCTGTGTGGCTCCCAGAGGCAGCCCAGCTGCCACAACCCACCTGCAGGTCACTCAGGTTGGAGACGTGAGTCCCACAGCACATGTTGGAGTCGATGCCTTTGATGTCCACAACACGCACTGGCCCTACGTGGTCATCGGGCAGYCCCCGGCTCTTCACCTGCCAGAGAGCAGTGACAAACAAGGTGACATCTGTGCTCGGTTATTTCGGTCCCACGAATACCATCAGCTCTCTCCCACCACTCACTGTTTCAATTTCAGGGTCACCTGSAGCCAGTTCTCTCACTGTTACAGGGACCCTGTCTCGGATTTTCTCGTTCACGCTCTTCTCCAGGGCCTCCACCTGCTCTGCTGTCACCACGGGGGTGTCCAGCTCAATGACACTTCGCTGACGGCCCAGCTCCCTGCACCAAGGCAGAACAACTCCTGCTGTAGCTGAGACCAGCTGGGAGGTCCCTTTGTGCAGCACCACCATCGCACTGATGGGAGTGCAGTGACTGAAACAAAACAGACTTCCCTCCTTCCCTATGGTGTTCAAAGCACCAGATAGAAACCAAACACTTGAGGAGGACAAAACACAGCAAACACTTTGTACAGCTKCTCTCCAGGTCAGTCACCTCTCCCACCACATCTGAGCCCAAGTGAAATGTCCACATTGCTTTTGGAGTTTCAATGTTCAGACTCTGCACAGGGTAGCACTGTGGCATGTGCCAAACCAGCAAACACTGAGTTCAAAAGAAACCTTTATCCTGCTCACCATGAAGTYGTCTTGAATCCAAACATCTGTTCTGCAATGGCAGAGATGAGATGCTGTCCTGGAAGAGAYGTGCAAGCACTAGCTCTGAGTGCCACTGGTATTTTCAGTCAGGCTGTGTCCTCCCTGCTGCCATTCTCCACAACAGGTGAGTGCTGGGTGCTATGGGGCTCCTGCCAGCACTCAGAAGCAGCGAGGAGACAGCTCTGGCCTCATCCAGCACACGATGGGGGCTGCAAAGCAGGTTGAGCTTTCCCTTCCAAACCTGTGCTCGATGGGTTTGTTTACAAGCCAAGAAGAGCTCGCAGAGAGACACCTGCTGCTCCCAACAGTCCCAGGAATAAACTGTACACACAGAGCTGTCGGGTTTCTCCCTACCCTGACTAAGGTGGGAACACGCTGGGCGCTGACCGCCCCCCTCGCACCCCCCGTGCGGTGTCACCGGGCGCCCCTCGGTATCGGCACGGACCTGAATGCTGCTGCATGTGGTCGAAGCGGCGCTCCCAGTCCAGCGACAGCAGCACTTCAGTTCCCGGTTCCAGCGCGGCCGGCACGAAATGCACGGCCTCGGGGCCCCGCCGGGTCACGCGAAGCACCGGCACGTCCCCGATGAGGCCGCGATCATCCGGCTGCGGACACGGGACATCAGTACCGCCAGCCCCGGCCCGGACCCCCCGCCCGGCCCAGCCCGGCCCGTACCTGCCCGCCTCCCTCGGGGAAGAGGATGGTGTCCTCCAGCACCACCTGGAACCCGGGCACCGGCTCCCCGCCACCCTCGGGCTGCAGCTCCGCCGCCCGGCACGACACCACCCTGGTGGTGAACTGAGACAAGAGACGGTGGCGCCGTGAGGGCCCGCCCGGCCTGCTTCACGCCCCAGCCCCGGTCCGGCGCTACCTGCCGGGCCCAGCTGTCCCGCTGGCACCGGAACACCATGGCGACCGCTCGGCAGAAGCCACACGGGACTGGCGGGCGCGRAAGGACAGAGACTCGTGGGGATTACGGCCGCCGTGCCGCGGGCGGGCGGAGCGGGGCGGAGCGGCGGGAGGAGACTGAGGGGCGAGGCCTGAGGGGCGAGGGGCGGGGCCTGCGAGACGAGGGGCGGGGCCTAATGGGCGTGGCCAGATGGACGGGAGCGTGGCCTGTGGGCTAAGGGCGGGGCCTGCGAGACGAGGGGCGCGGCCTGATGGGCGGGGCCTGCCGGCGAAAGGCGGGGCCTGAGGGGGCGAAGGGCGTGGCCTGCGGGGCGAGGGGCGGGGTCTGAGGGGCGGGCGCGCTCCCGCCCGTGGGGACCGAGGGAGGGACGGACAGACGGACGGTTCCCGGGATTCCGGCGCGACGGCGGCCCGAGCGCACAGCAGACGGCTGCGAGAGTTCACGTTTATTGCCCCGTGCCCCGCGCGAGTCACCGGGTACGGGAGACCGGACCGCTTTCACCGCCCACGGCCGGGAGCGCCGGCCGCGACGGGGGATGAGCTGAGGCAGCCCCGCTTCCTCGGAGAACCCTGCCCGCGCTGCTCYTCGGTTCGTGCTACCGGTGCACCGGGTGGCTTCCTGCGGCCGCGGTGAACCCGGGGGCCTGGCTTCAGTCATCCTGCGGGAGAAAGGAGCGAGGTGCCAGGCCAGCTCCGGTTGCAACAGGTGGCACCAGCCAGTTGTCCGGGGGGTGTTTCCACGCTGGCCCCAGGGTTGGCTGCCCGAGGGGTGCAGCAGGAGTTGCTGCCGGAGCCCGCGGAAGGCTGAGGCTGGGCTGTGCTCAGCAGAGCATCAGGAAGCAGCTGGCAGGTGGTACTTACATCCAGGTCATCCATGCCTGGTGGCGGGGCTTTGTCTGTCACCTTCTCCAGCATCTGGAYGGGAAATGAACAGCTGGATCCCCAAATGCCTGGTGTCCCCCTTTCCCAAGCACCCACATGATGTGCCACATCATCCTGAGGCCAGTGGCCCAGCTCACCTCTGCATACTGTTCCACCATGGCCCTCTCCACCTCCTCGTCATCTTCCCAGTCTCGCCAGTTGTCGAAGTCCACAGAGAGCCAGGCTGGCTGTGGGCACAGAGAGCATCCCCTGAGGGAGGGAGCAGCACTGCAGGGACCCGCAGCCCAGGGGCAGCTCCTGCACAGGCAAAAGGCCTTGTCAGGAAACAGGAATGTCCCTTTGCCTGCAGGCACTGGTCCTGAGTGTGTCAAGGAAAAGGGGTGCCACATCCTTCCTGGACGGCAGAAATTTGTGGATTAGTGGTGATTATCAGGTCATGTTTTTTGGGAGTTCTGTCTTGGGGACCCCTGTGGGGTGTTCTGTGCCTGTCCTGGGGGCAGGTTGGTTCCTAGGAGCCATGAGATGCTGAGTGGGGGTAGCACATGTGCTGAAGCTGGTCCTGGTTGCCAGGCCCCACACACACCTTGATGTTCTCCTTGGTGATGCGTGGCCAGGCCACTTTCTCCTTCCACTTCCTCATAAAGCACGTGATGGARCGGTCAGAGCGCTTCTCCCGTGAGTCCTGCCGAAAGATCAGGGGTGCCTGAGTGTCCACCAGGCTCTTTTCTGCACAAGAGTTAAAGCTTAGCCCTGCACACAGAACCACAGACAGGTTGTTTCTGGCTCAAGGCAGCACCGTGAGTGTCAGCCCCAGGGTGAGGGCTTTCATGTTCATCCCACTGAAGCTCTCAGGATGGGCAGCATTCAGTGTTAAGCAGTGTTGCTCAAGGCTGCACAGCTTGGCTCTGACTCTGAGCCTGACAGAAGCTGTCAGGGAACAGTTTGTTTGCAGGAAAACCTCACCTTGGAGTTGACCCTGGCGTACAGGTTGATCTCATTGTAGAACTCCACACCGTCTGCATTTTTGCAACTGCCAAAACATCATAGCAACCTGGTGTAGGAGAGGGCTGAGGCCAGGCGTGTTCTCTCACAGAGTTCTCCCTGTCCTCTGAACCACCCCCAGAGCAGATGTCCATGTCCGTCGGAAGGGCAGTATCAGCTCACCTGAACACCAGCCGCTGGTCCTCGATGGTGACCTTCACGTCCGTGCTGTCCTCGACACAGAACTCCAGGTACACGTACCGCGGGCGGTCATACCACAGCGTCTTTGCGGGTTGCCTTGGGGAAGAGCAGACCAGCGGCTATCACCAGCGGGCATTWCCCCGCAGCAGGGCCCGCACGGGGGSTRRRGGSGAGGAAGGSGCCCCGGACACGGGCTGTGCCTGGRCCGAGCCCCGGGACCGGCAGTGGGAGCCGGGCCGGTGCCGATCGGGCGGTGGGGAGTGGACAAGCGGCCACATGGCGCTCCCCTCTCCCGCCCCACACTGGCCGAACAGTCGGCGCGGCCCGGCCGGCCTGTGTCCGCTCCCCTCAGCCTGGCCCAGTTCGCCGCTGCTCCAGGCCGGAGGGTCCTGTCGAGTGGCGCCTCGGCCGGTCACCCTGCGCCGTGCATGGCTGCGGGCGCTGCCAGTCCCGTCCGGCCGTGCTCACCTCGCCATGGCGGTGCCGACCCCGCCCCAGGCTATTTCGGGCCGGGGGCGCGGCTGGGGGGACACGGGGACCGGCCGGGCCGGGCCGAGGCGGGAGCAGCCAACCCGCGGCACCGGCACCGCCCCCGCCCCGCCCGGCTCCGGGGGCTCCCCTCAGGCACCGCGCTGACCGCGAGGGGGCGCGCTGGCCCCGCCCATTGCCCCGCCCAAGCCCCGCCCCGCCCACTGCCCTGCCATGGCCCCGCCCCCGCCTCACGACCCCGCCCATTGCCACGCCCATGGCCACGCCACGCCCCCGCCTCACACCGGCAAGATGGCGGCGGCGTCGCGGCGCCGGTAGCGGTGGCTATGGAGGGGGAGGGCGGCTCGCTGGGCCCGGGCGAGCGCTGGGCGCCGGTGGGCGCCGTATCGGCGGAGGAGGAGGACGAGGATGAGGAGGACGAAGAGGCGGCGACCACGGGTGGAGGCGAGTCGCTGCCGCGGCTGCGGGCCGAGCGGCGGCGGCTGCACGGGGCGCTGCTGGCGCTCGCCTCGCACTTCGCGCAGGTGCAGTTCCGGCTGCGGCAGGTGGCCCGGGCCGGCCCGGCCGAGCAGCAGCGTCTGCTCCGCGACCTCGAGGATTTCGCTTTCCGCGGCTGCCCCGCGCCGCTTCCCCACGGTCTCGGCGCCGCCCCGGTGAGTGGCCGCGGTGGGTTTGTGGGCCCGGTATGTGGGCCTGAGCCGGCTTGAAGCCCGTTAGCGGCGGTGCGATCCCGCTGCCGAGAGGGGCTCGGGTTTGCATAGAGATCGGTACCAGCTCTGCACAGGCCCCTGATGACTCGGAGCCAGCTCGCTGGGATGTGCCCTGGAGCCCTGAGTGGTGTGTCACCACTCCACGCCCTGGCACGGCACAGGTGACTCAGAGGATCTGTGATATGTACATGTTATTGTACATGTTATTTGGCTGCTTTCTTCCTCGATCCTGGCCTTGTGGCACAGGACGTGGATGCAGGAGGTCTGGAGAGGTGCTTCCCCTCCCTTATCAGATGAGGTGATGTAGCTGTCACCTCTGCTTGGTGCTCAGACACATTTTTCTCTCAGACTGGTTTGCAGTGCTCACTAGTGAAGTACATGAGCTGCAGGAAACACTGCTCATGTCATAATCCTGTTCTCTGGTGCTTGGATATGACAAGTCTTCAATTTTATTTACTCATAACTTTCTTCCAGGGTGAGAGAGAGAARCAGGAGCAAATTGAGGTCCAGAAGGAGAAGCAGAGAGAGCTGATCCTGCAGCTCAAGACACAGCTGGATGACCTAGAGACCTTTGCTTATCAAGAGGGCAGCTATGATTCTCTGCCACAGTCTGTGGTTATGGAAAGACAACGGGTAAGGCTCACAAATCCTCCTGCTGCATTTCCTGGCCCTTGTGTAAATCTGTATTCTCACCAGCAGCTATAATAGAATGTCAGGAGTTTGTCTGCATGCATGAACTTGTCCTGTGTCTTTTGGAATTATTTCTGTRYAGCARAGGTGTTCTGTTTCTGAGAGAATCKCTGGGAAAGGAGTATCTGAAGCTCCTGGGCAGCAGTACCAGGTGGTGAAACTGTGCTGCTCACTTGTGTTTTGCAGATGATCATAAATGAGTTGATAAAGAAGCTGGACATGGACTTGAGTGAAGATTTTGCAACTCTCTCTCCAGAGGAACTGCGACAGCGKGTGGATGCTGCCATAGCACAGATTGTGAATCCAGCCAGGGTGAAGGAGCAGCTGGTGGAACAACTGAAAACCCAGATCAGGGACCTCGAAATGTTCATCAACTTCATTCAGGGTCAGTGATGAGTTTTTGAATGAGCAGGGTGAATTGCTTTGTAATTCCCTGATGTAGGCTTGAGGAGGGAKGTCACAGATGTTGGGAGATGCAGGAACAGCTTCTGGGTCACAGGAAAGTACAAACCTCTCTAAACTGATGGTGAGGAAAAGCATCAAAATAGGTCCAGAGGGGTGTGAGGAATGTTGTTCTTATTACTTGGGATATGCAGCTGAAATTCACAAATGTGAAATAATGATGGGAAATCCTATTTGTAGATGAAGTTGGAAGCTCTGGCAAGGCAGAAGATGGACACTGTGACTGTGGAGGCTCCTACAAACCCAGCACCCGGCCTTCTGGGAACAGAGGTGGGCACCGCTGGGCTCAGTGTTGTCGACAGAGCTCCAGCTCCTCCCTGGGGCTTTGACAAGCATGAACCAGTTATTCTCTGCTTTTTTCTGGCAGCTGATCTCTGTGCTTCTGCACTCCCTCTGCTGAAGGCCTGTTCCTTTACCTGCCTTCCATGGGATGCTCAGAGTAGTCACAGCCTGACTGTGTGGCACGGAGGGTGGGCTTGGTCCTCAGTGGGGGTCAGGAAGAGCCTGCTGATATTTGGTGCAAAATATATGGTAATTTGTGCTTTTCAAGCTCTGACCTCTGTGAGCAGGTACAGTSAGCTGGGGTGATCCAGTGTTCTTTAGAGTTTGAGACTTCCCTCTTTATCTCATGAGCCTACTGGAAATACAGTAATGCAGCATGAGGCATCTGCTGCTAGTCAGAATGTTGGCCTGATGGAATCTGCAGACATTTGCACCCCCTTTTTGTGTATGAACAAGCAGACTTGTTGACTCCCTAATGAGAGCATGTTTTTCTCTTTTCTAACYCGGTCAGTGAACCCAGAAGATGCCAGAAGGATGCAGGAAACGGGCCTGCAGCTCATGCGCCGTGTGCTGGCCGTGCTGCAGATCTTTGCTGTCAGCCAGTTTGGCTGTGCCACGGGTCAGATCCCTCGCACCCTCTGGCAGAAGGACCAAGACAACCAGGACTTCTCCCCCTTAATTAAGAAACTGGAGCTGTCGGTGGAGCGGGTGAGGCAGCTTGCCCTGAAACACCAGCAGGCAGAGCACGTTATCTGCTCCTCTGAGCTGCAGGAGATTCCCCTTGGAGGCAGAGACGAGCTGACCCTGGCTGTGCGCAGGGAGCTGACGGTGGCTCTGCGGGACCTGCTGGCTCAYGGGCTCTACGCCTCTTCCCCAGGCATGAGCCTGGTGTTGGCCCCCATCGCATGCTTGATTCCCGCCTTCACGCCCTCACCACGGACCATGCACCCCTGGGAACTCTTTGTCAAATATTACAATGCTAAGAATGGACAGGCCTTTGTGGAATCCCCAGCTCGCAAGCTGTCCCAGTCCTTTGCCTTGCCCGTGACGGGAGCAGTGGTGGCCACCCCCAAGCAGAGCCTGCTGGCYGCCATCCACACGGTGCTCACGGAGCACAGCCCCTTCAAGCGCAGYGCAGACTCGGAGCTGAAGGCACTGGTGTGCATGGCGCTGAACGAGCAGCGCCTGGTCTCGTGGCTCAACCTCATCTGCAAGTCTGGAGCTTTGGTTCAGTCTCACTACCAGYCCTGGAGCTACATGGCCAGCACAGGCTTCGAAAGTGCGCTCACCCTCCTCAGCCGCCTGAGCAACTTGAAATTCAACCTCCCGGTTGACCTGGCTGTTCGGCAGCTGAAAAACATCAAAGATGCTTTTTGATGTGTTTTTAATGTAGATCATCCATTTTCCACTAGTAGGCAGCTGTTGGGCTCAAGAAGCCTGGCTTTTGTAAGACCAAGTTTGTCTCTTTGGTATTTGCTTTTAGGGAAATCTTAGGGTGTCATGATGCTGAAGTGTGTTGTCTGCAGAGCGGCTGGAGGGTGCAGGTTGGGCAGCACCTTGCCTTGTCCCTTCCCTGCTGCTCTTGAGCCAAACTGCCTTGCTCAGTAGCCAGTGACTGTTCAGGGATGGGGCAGAGGCCTGGCCACAGGGCTTACAGCCGTCAGGGCCCTTGGGACTTGCAGCTGAGCTCCTTTGTGGTTATTTCTCACAGTCTCTGCTCTGCACCGTGCACACACACGATCCCTCATGGAGGAGGGAGCTGGCAGGTGTTGAGGGTTGCCCAGTCACCTGGGACTTACCTCCCCGGGGTGGATGCAGGAGAAGATGTGGGCAGATCCAGAGGTGCCCGGGGGCTCCTGCAGCGGCTCCACCAATCTGTGTCCCTTGGGCTGCCGGGGCGCTTTGTCCACCGGACCCAACTATTTGTTCCAGGCTTTTGTGCGGGGGTCAGCGCAGCCCCGTGTCCTGCGGGGTCTATTAAATACCGCTGTAGTACCTGTGGGCCAAGCTCGCTGCCGTGCCGTGTGCTCTGTCCGTTACCGGGGCTGTGGCGCGGCGCCCGTCGTGCCCGGGGAGGGGCCGTGGGGTGGGGGTGGGTGAACCGGCACTGCCGTG
>NW_026623643.1:378399-383774 GCF_030028575.1 Malurus melanocephalus
GGAAGTGACGCGGCGCCGCTCGGTGAGGGGCGGGGTCGCGCCGTTCCATTTCTCTTCCGGCCTGGGCGCCATCGCGGCGGAGCTTCGGTGAGTGCGGGCGGGCGCGGGATCCGTCGCCATCCGCGGGGGTGGCGGCCGGGGCGCGGCGCGGGTCCGCCCTGACTGCCGGCTGCTGCCTCCGCAGAGATGGGGAAGTTCATGAAACCGGGGAAGGTGGTGCTGGTGCTGGCCGGCCGCTACTCGGGGCGCAAGGCCGTCATCGTGAAGGTGAGCGCGGGGCTGAGCCGGCGGGGGAGCGCCSAGCGCGGGTGCTCGGGGTCCTGCGGGGCCGGGCGGGAGCCCGGGGGGCGGAACGGGCGGGGTTCCTGCGGGGCTCCTCGRTGCCATCGCCGCCGCGGCCCTGTTGGTTTCAGAACATCGATGATGGCACCTCGGACCGGCCCTACAGCCACGCCTTGGTGGCYGGCATCGACCGCTACCCGCGGAAGGTGACTGCTGCCATGGGCAAGAAGAAGATCGCAAAAAGGTCCAARATCAAGTCCTTCGTGAAGGTTTATAACTACAACCACCTGATGCCCACCCGGTGAGTKCAGCCACGGAGGTACTGCTGCCGGCAGGGCTGGAGGAATCTGGGCTGCTTTTGTGGTTCTTGTATTGTCTGTTGAATATTGGGAGTCATCAAGGCTATTAATGCTGTGGCTGAATGAATGTGAGGCTCAGGCTCTGCAAAAACAGAGAGTTGGGGGTCTGAAGCCGAGTGGAAATATKAATGAACTTTTGGAATGAAGCAGCTGGCTCTTATGTCAGCTATACTGATCTTCCCTTTGCTTGGAGGTATTACCAGATGAGCAGTTTAGGACAGCTYTGAGGGTGTAGGGCTGGCAGAGCCATTTTGTATTGTGCCTCAGAACTCCTAGAGCAGCTCCCATGCTCCACATCAAACAGAGCTGCATATTCCTCAAGAAGCATGTGGCTGTCCCCTTTACAGGCTGAACTGGGACTGCTTGAGTGGCTTAGTGATTCCTCAACTGAGGAGATTTTACCAGCTGTAGCTACTTGACCTGTGCCTAATATGAGCATTTGACTGGTCCTGGCTCTGCTTGGTTTTCAGCCCTGTGCCAGGTACCATGCCTCTTTCAAACCATTCTGCTCTCTTGCCCAGGTATTCCGTGGATATTCCCCTGGACAAAACAGTGGTCAATAAGGATGTGTTCAGGGATCCTGCTCTGAAACGCAAAGCAAGACGCGAAGCCAAGGTGAAATTCGAGGAAAGGTGAGTTGGGAGCTCATCTCTTCAGTGGTGCTGGTGCTCATCCTAAGGGTGAAGACTCGTGTGGCTGTGCCACAGCCTGTGAATCTCCAAATTAGCCCTTCTGCCCCAGCTTCCTTGTGTGCTCGTTTGTTGTGTGAGTTCTTTTCACCTYGCCATGTGCCAGTGTGTGCGGGGCCTTTCAGGTGCCACAGGATGATCTGATAACATGCTGCCAGTTCATCCTCTCCTCACTGGGCTGGGTGGGCCAAGGCAGTGCTGATTCTTTGGGTTCTTGGTTTGCTGATCTTCCTTTATGAAGCTCTGAAGAGTTGTGTGGCCTCAGTGGGACACAGTGTCTTGGGCAGCCCCTGAGCTGTTCCCTAAAGCCATGTCCTGGTGACTGCTCTCCATGTGTGGTATCTGGCAGGTCGCTTGTGCCTGTTGGGGTGGAAACTGCCACAGTGCAGGTGTCCTTCATGAGAAATCTGGAATCTTGCTTCCCTTGGAATTTCAGTGTTTAAAAGTGGGTTTAGTTGTAGCTCAGGCCAAAGAGACCAGGTGAATTGCCTTTGGGTGAGCTGGGTGCTTCATTCTGTCTGTCTAGGATAGCTGAGGTATGGGTTTGGAGCTGTTACCTACTAGTACAGATCCTTCTCTAACCCTGTGTGTTCTCTTTCAGGTACAAAACCGGCAAGAATAAGTGGTTCTTCCAGAAGCTGCGATTCTAAGGGTGTAACAAGGTTGCATCAATAAATGTTTATTAAAATCCATGTTTTTTAGTTATTTAACAAACAATCAGTGGTCTTTGTGATGTGGTATTGCTTGCTCTGTGTCTCTGAGAGCTGGGAAAGTCATTGCAGTCCAGGTGAGCATCAGCGTGTTTGTGGAGCCTTGTACAGCCCGAGCCTTGGGTGCAATTGTGTCACCTCTGGGACTGTGGGGACAGGGCTGTGCCTCTTCCCTGAGGTGCAGGGTGGTTGATGTTCCTGCCACAGTGGAATTCTCTTGCTCCTAAAATTGTGGTGATTCTTGTGAGAGGAAGGGAAATGGGTAATTCCAGGTGTTTGCTGAGTGCACGAGGATTTGTGTGGTGACTGACCTGTGGGTGTGAGATTTTAGGTTCCCAAATGGGGCAATGCTGGCTGCTGGCCACCCGGGCAGCAGGGGCTGGGTCGGGGTGTAAATCCAAGAGTGGGGCAGGAAGATGTTATTTCTGTATTAGCATGTCTATTCCTGGCAGGGCGAGTGGGAGCTGCGGGAAGGCGGGTTAGACGGTGCGGGGATGGGGAGGGGAATTGGGGTGGAGATGGGGTGTCGGGCGGAGCTGGGCGGGCCCGGCTTTCCACCGCCCTCGGGGGGAGCCGGGGCGGGGCGAGACCACGAAATCGAAAGCAAAAGGCGGCAGCAGGGAGCGGGCAGTGAGAGCGGTTCCCGGCGGGCCGGGCAGGGCAGAGCTCCCCGAGGGACCGGCGCTCCGCTCCGTGCGCCGGCAGCACCGCAGGGATGGATTCGGAGGAGGTGAGGACGAGCTGAGCCGCGGGGAGCTGCGGGCCGGGGGGCGGTGCAGTGAGGCTGAGACCCCTCCTTCTCTTTAGGACTCGTTCATCCGGCTGCTCCCCCAGGAGGGSCCGCAGGATGGCGGCTCGGAGAGCCCCGAGCAGCTCCGGCTGGAGATCGAGCGGTGCAAGGTGGGTCCGGCTGAGAGGGGTTTGGTCGGCCCGGTCCCAATGCCCAGGATCTGCCCGATTGGCCTTGGCYGGGAGCTGGAGTGTCTTTGGCTGTGAGTCAGAGGTGGCAGAGAGGAGGAATCCCGTGGAGAAGGGAGCCTGTTCTAGGATCCAGGCTCATTCCCAAAGGCACAGCCTGTGCCAGGGCTGAGTGGCTGGTGGGGTGGCACAATGTCGGCAGGGTGTTCCTGTCTGATGGTGCTTTTCACAGGAGCTTTATAGTGCYCTGGAGCAAGACCGTGCCAAACTACAAATGGTCAAGGAAGCTGTAGATGCAAGGATACAAGAGCTGAAGAAAGAAGAACTTAATAAAATGTTTGAACAACAAATGTCKTTAACTGGAGATATAGAGAGAGCCCACCAGGTTGGTGTTCAGTGGATGTGTCTTAGGCTTGGGAGGGTGGCAGGGGGTGCAGGGGCTGCATCACGCAGGTCACAGCTCTGAGATCACTTGCTGAATGGTGTGGCTGGAGCCCAAGAACAGTGCTGTGCTCAGGAGTGTACTGCAGCCCCTCGTGTCCTGGTGTTCCCTACTGCCCACTCTTTCCTTCCAGATTTTTGCAGCAAAAGATGAGAACAACAGACTGAGGCAGGAGAAGCAGTTCCTGAAAAATAAAGTGGATGAATTGAAGAAGCGGGTCCTCTGGAATGATCCTGTGATGGTAACAGAATGTGTGTGGGCACTYGGGGCTGCTGGCAAGGGCACAAGCCTGGCTGGAGAGGCTGCAGCCAGGCACTGTGTGATGACTGGAACAACTGCTAGCAGGTGGCCAGGACTGCCTAGGGATTCCAGGCACAGTCAGACCCTAGAGGAGACTCTGCTGAGGTTTCTCTGTTGTTTATTTGAGCCATGAGTTTATTTCTAGTCTGTGGATTGGCAGGGACACGCCCTGTGCAGTGTCCAGTCTCCTCCAGGTGCTGTCTGTACTTGAACCTAGATGCTGTCTGCCTTGCCGGAAAAGAAAATGATCTTTAAGGGACACATAGCAAACAAGGAGGACATGAATAAGCTGATGCTCACCCCACTGATCCACTACCCTCTGCCGGGGGGCTCTGCTCTCGTCACCTTTGAGGAGGCAGAGGGTAAGTGTGAGAAGAGCACTGCCCTGTGCCAGAGTTTGGTGCTGCCCCTCCACCTGCCTTGTGTCCTGCCCTGCAGAGTGCTGGGAGGGGACAGTCACTCACCTGTGCTGGGGGCTCTCCCTGCTCACAGTGGCCCAAAGGATCATCGAGATGAGGGAGCACATGGTGGAGCTGAACTGTGGGGAGGAGCTGGAGGAGCTCGACTGGTGCAGAGTGCGAGTGCAGGCAGTGCCAGTGGAGATACTGCTGCCGTCTGCCCTGGAGGTGGGAATCCCTGCTCCCCTGGGCACACTGCCAGCCCTGCTCAGTGCCACTCCCCCGAGCTCTGGGGCCAGTCCTGCCCTGGCACTGAATGGCCGGTGTCACCACAGATCAGGCTGACACAGAACAGCAGGAGCATCCTTGTGTCTGACTTGCCCAGCCTGGACATGTCGAAGGATGACCTGCTGGACAAGCTGGAGCTCTTCTTCAGCAAGACAAAGAATGGGGGCAGCGAGGTGGAGAGCAGGGAGTTCCTGGATAACTCCAGCCAGGTGGTGCTGACCTTCGCACAGGATGGAGGTGCRTGGGGTGTGCTGAGCTTTGGGTGGCTGGCAAGCGTGGAGCAGCCCAGCCTGCTCTGGGGGGTAATCTGAGGGCAGATGGAGCTGTGTTTGRGGATCAGGGAAGGTGGAATGAGCCCCAGGCTGTCCTGCCTCCCCGAAAAGCTGGGTAGTGTCAGCCTTGGTGCCAATGCCAGGGACATAATCTCCCCTGAAGCTTGCCAGGGCAGCTCAGCGCTTTCCTCTCCCTATGCAGTGGCAGAGCGGCTGATCGAAAAAGGACATACCCAGGCATTTATTAAAGGAGGAGAATACAAAGTCAAAATATCACCATGCATGAATGGAGACATCACTAAGCTGCAGGTAAGGGCACGAACCCTTTTCAAACAGCCGGGCTGAGGCAGCACAGGTGCAGGGGGCTCCTGCAGCCCCTCTCCCTGTGCTCCTCTGCCGCTCACCCCCTGCTCTGCCCAGCTCCAGCCCTCCCGCTGCCCCAGGACTGTCCTGCTCTTGGGCATCCCCGATGTGCTGAGTGCGGAGTCCATGAGGGACACCCTGGAGATCCATTTCCAGAAGGCCAGCCGCGGCGGCGGGGAGGTGGATGCCCTGGCCTACGTCCCGGCAGGGCACACGGGGGTGGCCGTGTTCGTGGAGGACACGGGTTAGTCCCGCTCAGCAGAGCCTGAGGAGCTCCGTGCGTCCGTTGGGCACAGCGTTAATTAAAGCATCTGTTGGGAGCAGCGTGTGTGTCGTGTTGGGAACGGCCGGGCT
>NW_026623643.1:384594-398723 GCF_030028575.1 Malurus melanocephalus
GCTCCACCATCCCAAGCCCCACCATCCTTGTCCCCTGTCCCGCTGTCCCCTCTCCCATCATTCTCTATCCTGCTGTCCCCAGCCCCACAGCCCCTGTCCCACTGTCCCCAGCCCCACGGCCCCTCTGCTGTCCCTTAGCTGGGCTGGTGCAGGTCTGGGTGGCTTTTCCCACCAGTGGCCCAGAGGATCCTGAAGGTGAAGAACCACGTGCTGGCAGTCGGAAGCACCCGATACCCACTGGAAGTGACCCTGCCCGCGGCAGARCTGAGCCCCAATGAGGTACTGAGGGACTGTCACAGCCCCAGCTGCTCCCACACAGGCTCTGTGCCTGGCAGACAGCTCAGGGAGGGACCTCACTCTCTCCTTTGGTCTTAATTACACTTAAACCCATTTCCATTCATATTCAAATTAAGATTTTCTTTTTCTGTGCTATTGACACAGGGACAGCCAGGCAGGCTGTGTGSTCAGTCATCTGGCATTTGTGCCTGTCAAATGAAGGATAGGCTGGAGAGAACAGGCACTTTCCCCCAGTCCATCTGGTGCCACATGGGGGATCTTGTTAATGCCTCTGCCCTGTCATCAGCTGGACATACAGTGTATTGTTCCTCTCTCCTTCTCAGGAAAGCTTAGGATACAGACRTGCTGGTGTCTAGGAAACACTGGAGAGTTCTTTCCTCTCCTTCCAGTCTCAGGAGACTGTGGCAGTAGTCATGTCTCATGTTTTCGTCTCTGAGCCCCAAAAACAAGGGCATGGGAATTAGCCTGGCCTTGCAGACCTTTTTGCAAGCATTTGGTACCAAAACTGCCTGAAGATCTGCAACTGAAGCTCTGCAGAGGGCRACTGCCTTTGAGAAGCAGAAACAGTAGTGGGTTTCTTGTGTTTGGGCTTTTTGGAGAGCTCCCAGTGTGTAGAAATGTAGCCCTATCTCTGTGCAATTTCCCCTTTTGATTCCTTGTTTGCAGAAGGATTTTGRCAAGYGCACAAAGGCCAAGGAGTTGCTTAWTCTGGGTCTTTTGGTCCTGTSTGTGTCAGRGTCCATCTCTCTTGAAAGTAGGATGTGAGGGAGAGAGGTGGAAGACTCTGTGTCATCTGCCATAATAATGCAGGGGCCAGGTACACTTGCCTTTGGAAGGGGCTGGTTTTGGTCCTTGCTCTCTCACTCCCTTGCTATCTACTTTGCAGATTATCATACGTGCATGCTTGACAATTGACTATGGCAAGCTTCCCACGGGCAAAAGCCTCCTGAAGGCCTTGCACAAAGGCTACAGCAATGTACAGCTCAGCTTTGACTCCAAGAATACACACTGCATAGTCCAAGGACCATTCACYGAGCTGCAGACCTTCAGCAGAGACCTGCTAGGCAGCTTGAACCTCAGGAGCCGAGCCACTGGGGACATCCTGCTACCAGCTTCCAGCCCTGGAAGGGACAAAGAGAGGGGAGTGCAAGTGCCTGATTCCCCTGAGCCAACACAAGAGACAGCAAAGCTGCCAGATTGGGACCAGACCTATGGAACAGCAGCTGAAGTCCCATCACCTCGGAGCCCAGTGGATGGGGAAGCTGTGGAGCTTTTGGGGAAGCTGGAGGACTTTTCCCTAGCGATGGACTCGGACATTTACTTGTACATGCAGAGGTTCTGTGCTGCTGAGTACCAAGGTGTGCTGCAGAGACATCACGTGGATGCGGTGGATGTCAGCGGCGATGGCATTGCCATGTTGTACCTCCAACCTTCTGCAGGTGTGTCTGGGGGCACAGAGGCTCTAAAACAGGCTCACCTGGCCCTGCAGCAGCTCCAGCAGCAGCTGGAGGTGAGTCTGCGCAAGGAGAAGATTGCTAAGGGAGGGCTGGGAGTGGACAGCCAGGCACTCGGGGCTCTGACACGKGAGCTGCAGAAGCTTTATCCCCAGGTGCTCTGCCACGAGGATGTGAAGCAGRTTTATCTGATTGGAAACCTTGTGGATGTGTCCCAGGCCAAGCAGTACCTGCAGGATTCCATCAACAGGAGAGGTGATGCACACATGGCTGACACGCTGAGCAGCTCCCAGCCCTCACACCCCACAACCTCTGCCACCACAGAGGCTGTGCTACACCAAAGTGCCAAAAGTGCCAAAGTGCCTGGGGATATTTCAGCCACAAGACTGAGCCCAGGCAGGCCAGAGCTGAAGGGTGAGTTCAAGCTAGCTGCCAACTTCAGYGCCCTGAAAGGTGACAGGTCTCAGGCTGGCCAGGGCCTCCTGCTGAGTCAGGRCTCTYCACCGGTGGGACAGGTGCAGCTTTYTGRGAAACATTCAGCAGAGATAGATGCTCCTGGTCTGAGTAACCCAAAAGCACTGACCCACCAGTGCCAGCCTCCCAGAGCAAATAAGGTTCTGGGGTCAGGAGCACACCCTAAAGAATGGGACCACGTGGAAGGAGGTGCCAGACTTACAAGACAAAAGGTGCTGCTGCCCTTTGTGAGCAAAGAAAACAGCACTTTTCAACATCCTGAGGACTCCAAAGGCTCAGGTCCCAGTGGGCACCACTCCCTTGCTGGCATTTCCCACACCTGTGATGTGACACGGATCTCTTCTGCTTTAGGTTCCAAACCCTCTTCATCCAAGCCTCTGCTGCGGCGCTCCAACAGCTTCTCTCTACCAAGGTCAAAGGAAAGAAATGATTCCCAAGACAGCAGCAGCAGCAGGCTGAGTGAGGAGATGAGCCTGGACTCTCTGCAGTGGTTTTACCTGAAAGATGTCTACCACRCCACTATTGCTGACCTGTGCAGGGCAGGAGGGGTGCACATCTCAGAGCGCCACACTGGGGACTGCACAGTGCTGACACTGCAGGCAGCAGACACCAGAAGGCTGTTCCAGGCCAAATGGAAGGTGGAAGAGCTGGTGCAGAAGTGCCCTGACTTGGTGTGTCAGAGCCTGAGCTATTCAGAGCTGGCTGTGGATGGTCCAGATGACAGTGCCCTGAGTGAACTGTGCAGCCTCCTTCGAGGAAACTCCCTCCAGGTTGGACTCAGCAAAGACAAGCACAAGCTTCATCTTGCCTGCCCCAAGGACATGCTGCCAGGAGTGACWGAGGCCTTCCACACATTTTCTTCCAGGAGGCTCTGTGCCATGAAGTCTTCATCCCTGTCTCCTGGACCAGAGAGTACAGGGCAATCCAGTGTCATGCAGCCAAGCAGAAGTCAGGACCCAGTGCTGGATGCAGCCCTTCCTGGYAGCCTGAATTCCCAACAGCACCTGAATGTCAGCAATAAAGTAAACTCCACAGATGTGCTCAGGGCTTCCTGCATGCCTGAGGCTGAGGAAAAGAGGTCCCCCAGTCCCTGGAGGGGGCAGGAGGAGCCCAGCGGCCGTGCTGATTCTGGGGCTGGGAGAGGAGGAAGCAGCTTTCTGAGCCTTGGTGCTGGGGATAAGCCGAGTCCTTCTGGTCTGAGGGAGTCCCAGGAACAGCGGAAGACAAAACTGGCTCTGGGGGAGCCTGACACCACCCGACTCAAACGGGTGTTACCAGACAAATTCCAGTTTGGAAGAGACAAGAGCAGAGGAGGCCACAGTGAAGCGATGGGACAGCAGCACAGTCCAGTCCCTGCAGCTGATGGAGCTCCTCACTCCCTGCTCACCTGGCTACCCAGGGCCACGGCTGCTGAGCCACCACCAACTGTGGCCCAACAGGCACCTGCAGCAGAGCCCAGGGCTCAGGGAAGGGCCCAGCTCCCAAGAGACAGGAGCAWTGAGCAGGAGGAGCCTGCCCTCCCATCACAGCCCAGAAGAGACCCCAGCCTTGGACAGGAAAGCAGCACARTCCCTCTGGGCCAGTGTGATGCTTGCCAGGGCTCAGGTGTGACCTGCCAGGGCTCCTGCGGTCACGCCTTGTGCAGGACATGTTTTGCAGCAGACAGCGTGCAGCCAGCTTGCTGCAGATCCTCCTCAGCTGCCCCACRTTGCAAGGTCTTGGGGACATTCAAGATCTCCTCCCTGTCCCAGAGCCTTCCTGGATACTATCGAGACCCAACGCTTCAGGTTGCTTACAGCATCCCTGAYGATGTGCAGGGGGTAGGTACCCACTGCAGGGCTTCCCCATCCCACTGCAGCMCACATGGGGGGGTCTGGCAGGGTGGCTGGGGGCAGAGGAGCAGCCACAGCTCCCTGCCCCACATGCAAAGCAGCAGAGGTGTTGACCTGTGAAAGGCAAAAAGCTCCACACCAGGTTTTTGAGCAGGTTGCTGCTTCTCTGTTTTTGGTTGACAGTGACTATCAGCCCCCGGGCCTGTCGTTATCTGTGTAGTTTTCAAGCTAGACAAAACCTTAGAAATCCCCTCAGAGACACAGCACTCCAGCCATTGTTTAAAATGTCTTCTTCCTGTTCCAAGGTTGGGGACCCTCACCCAGGACAGCCTTACAAAGGGGGGGATTTTTGTGCCTTCCTGCCTGACAACAGGGAAGGGAGGAAGACAGCAATGCTGCTGAAGAAAGCGTTCGAACGTGGGCTGACATTCCAGATCAAGTCCTGCAATGGAGAGGAAAGAGTGACATGGGGCCTTATCCCACACAAAACCTCCTGGGATGGAGGCAAAGCCAGGTATGGCGCAGCTCATCCTAAGTTTCTGGGTCGGGTTATTTGTGTTTTTGCAATTGGGGGAGGAGAATCACGGGCTCCAGCTTAACAAATCCTGGCAGGGCTGGCTCTTCCACCCTCCCACGGTGGCAGAGTTGGTGCCTCCCTTTGCTTCAGCTTGCAGGGCAGCCCTGGCAYTCTCCAGCTGCAGCAAAAGCCCTTGCCCATCCCACACTCATAAGTGGTGTGGCAATCCATAAGCTCCTCCTGGATAAAAATTCTGGGCCCTGTTCACTTTGCCAGGACAGCGCTGAGTCCAAGCTGTGCCTGCAGGCAGCAGGACATCCCAGGASCTGCACTTCCACTCTCAGCCCCTGCTGAAAGCTTGGGGCCAAAATAAAGTGCTGCTTCCCACTGTGGTTTTGGCACATCAGCAGGATTTACAGTGCTGCCCTCTCTGCCCCACAGGAATGGCTACCCCGATGCCCAGTATCTCCGGGAGGTTGGCACAGTTCTGAAGAAACTGGGTGTTGTGTGATTCTCCCACAGCCTGTGGCTTCCCTTCCTGCTGAGAAAACTGCAGCTTAACAGAGCCAGCTCAGCAAAACGCGGGTGTTGGAAATCTGCACCTTAGCAAACAGCAGCACCTCCATCCCTGCCCCCTGCAGGCCTCAGTGTGGATCCGTGCTTCCCAGAAATCCCAGMTCCTCTTGGATGCTGTCCTGCCAGCCAGTTACAGGTTGGAGTTACAACAATAACAACAGTTGAAATAAGTTACAGCTTATTTCAGCTGATTCTAGGCTCAGCCCCATGTGGCTTTCAGCAGGACGCAAACCCAGGCAGGGCTCTGCACCAAATCAAGCCCCAGCTTCTGGAAGTCTCTTCCACCTCCTGCCACTGCAGGTTCCAGCTCTGCTGCCAGAGCCCGGGCTAGATATGAACYGTCATTAATGTCAGCTCTTCACATTGACAGTTCAGGCCTCAGCAGACAGCCCCATGCTCCAGCACCTGCTCTGAGGCCAGCAGGTGTCCTGGTGCTCCCTTGGGGAGAACATTAACAGCTTTCASTGCCCACAACAGCTGCCTCCCAGGGACAGTTTCTGACTGAAGATACACAAATAAACAGGATTTATTCAYGTGTTTGGGAGTGGCTGTTCATGCCTTGCCTTACCCTCAGCCCAGGCACCCACTTCAGTCCCAGCTGGTTGCTGAGACACCCAGACACAAAGCACAGAGCCCAGATAAGGGCTGTGCAAACAAAAATCACCTTCCACGAGGAAGGGTGTTAGTAACAACACTCGAGACAACAATTAACAGCTGTCCTTGAGAGCAGAGGCATCTCCTCATGCTGGGAGTGCTACACTCTGCCAACTGAACCTGCCCAGAGCTGTGGGCAGAGGGCTCCTGACAACAGAAATCCCAGCAACGTACTGTGGAAGGTTTTGTTAYGCTTTAATTACCATTTGAAACACATAAGGCATATGGTAACATTTGACAGAGGAGCAGTACACATTGTAGTCATGTAAACAGCAGTGGCACGGTTGTTTTCTGTCCAACTTGGTTACACACAGTAAGCGAAATATATTTTTGAAACAAAAGATTTGCTGTCTGTAGGATGAGCATCACTCCTATCACATATCTGCAAATCAACACAATTCAGACCAGACCATATGCTGTAAGAGGCTCACTCAGAGTCTAACACATTTCACATCATGCTCATGTACTACTTGCCAATAACACTTTGCCATCACAAGGGCTCAGCACACCAGAGACTTCAGGCAACAGGAGTGGTTTAACACCTATGATAGCAGCTGGCAGCAGGCCAGGATCCTGCACTAGCTGAAGCCCGACACACACAGTGCTTCTTACTTCTCCCTGGCCAATCGATTCTAGTCTAACACGGGTGTCTGAAACAAAACACAAAGCTGAACTCCTTCCCAGAGCACTTGGCAGGGCCACACTCCTCTGCGCAAGCGCAGGCCACCTGTGCTCCCTTCCCCTCCTGCAGTCAGCTTGCAACACAAGTGAGCTTCAGAGAAATCAAAGAGTCAAAAATGTGGCAACCACTGCCTGGTGATAGCGAAGGAGTTGCACTTTGGCCAAGAGCAGCAGCACCAGGCTGGGAGGCCACTACAGCAATGACAGGAGAGGCACTCACACTGGCCCCCCATAGCAGCCAGGGCTGTGGACACCTCCCCTGCTCAGCAACTCCTCACACTTCCACCTGGACTCCTCATGGCACAACCTTTGAGTCAGACAATCAGTAAAAATAAACGTTAAATTGCACTTCTGCAATGGCACACAGGATTAAGCACAGGAATCTCCCAGTTCCTCAGTAGCACAACTTTGCCCTAAACAAGCAACACTGAATGGAATGATTTTTATCCTAGGGTTTCGTTTTGGTTTTTTTGCTTTGGTCCTTAGTATACAAACCGGCTGGTTAACTTGATTAAGACACTTGAAGTTGTTTTGACATAGGTTCTATACTTCCTGGCCCAAAAAAAAAAAAAAAAAAAAGTAAAAAACCAAAACACAACCAACCACACCCACCTAGAGCAGAGCATTGAGCAGGGGCGGAGGATTGCAAAATTACATTTAAGCTTGGTCTTTCTGTAGAAAACACTTGCTACCAAGAGACACAAATTAGCCAGTGCTGAGCTCTAACTGGCAGTAGCTGCTTGGCATTCCTGCCTTGATAAGGACTTCAGGAATTTCTCRGTAGAAGATATGAGCAGCTACCCGAAGAGAGCCAGGAGCTGGGATTGTTTTCAGAGAGCCAAGGCTGGAGCAGCTGATAAAGCCTCACTTGAGGCTCACTCTGGAGCCAAACAACTGCCCTGGGGGAGACAAGGGCTTTACAACAGATCTTATGGATTGGGGAGTACAGAACCACCAGGTCAGCCCTGGGAAGGCTGCAACACCTGGGGAGAGAACAGCTAATTCAGGGAAAGTCTAACGACATCACCAGCGTTCACAAAACAGAGCTAATAAGAGTCAAAACAGGGTTTTGGCAATACTTTGAAAGGCCAGAATGGAAAAAGGCCCCAGTGACTTGCCASTCATGTGGCAGAAGGCACCGAGATGCTGTTCCTGGGGCACACCAGGAGGCAGSAGGTCAGGGGGTCGGGTGGGAAGCTGTGAGTGACCGCCTGACCCAAGGCCATCCACGTAAGGCACTGAGCACGTGCTCGGCTCAGAGTGAAGCAGGGAGAGGATGTCACCATCAAACACACCAGGACAGTATTTTCCTTTTACAACTGTGCAGAACTGGAAGATGTGTGGGGCAGGATGCCCTGTCATCAAGGTGAAGTCCAGTTTCTCAGAGGAACAGGTCCAGACTTTCCATTTCAGCAATTTAGACTGTCCTTCTGTTTTCACACCTGGTAAAGCAGCATTAGACACTGTTGGATTTAATCTAAACCAGCAYGACAGGGCAGGCTGAAATAAGCAGCAAGATTTTGGATTCAGAAAGGTAAAAAGTTGTGCTTGTGAATTCCATCAGCCCGTGTTTATGAAGTTCAAGAGATGAACTGACAAGGATCTGTGAGAGGGCTCCGGCACGCCTCTGAGGTTGYAGGGAACAGAGATGTTGCAATATTTAAAGTTAGCCAGGGCAAGGCCCCTGGAGGCTGTGCCTGKGCATTTCTAAAGAACTCTGGACTGAGCCAAAGCACCTGAACTACAAACTGCACTGATAGAGAGGAGGCCCACTGGAGCAGGCTGAGGAAAAAGCCCCAGAGGAAGCCCAGCCCAGAAGGTGCCTGCCCTCTGTGGGCCCTGGACCCTCCCTGTGGGCTGGTTAAGCAGGATTCTAGGCTCAAGGTGTTGCTTCTGGAGCCTGAGCTCTTCCACAATGGGCAGTTCTTCTTGGTGCTCCTGGGTTTACCATTTCCAATCCAAAATGAAGCCCAAAACCTGCCACACCTACAGTCCATGACAAGTAAGCACCAAAAGCACCAGAGCTGCCTAGGGCTGCAAGCAGGGGCCAGGGGGAAAGACAGCATTACCCAGGACTCAAGGTGCTCAGGAACTGGGCTTGCATGGATACACAGCTCTGTTTCCAAATGCACAGAAGGAAAGAAAAGCAGAAGAGAAAGTTCTGCAATAGGAGAAGCACCCCAGGCAGCTCCTAAAGCCTCAGTGCTGSAGCCCCAAGACACAGATTCAGGGACAAAAAAGCCCTACTGCAGCAAGTAAGCCAGGACACAATGGAAAACTGCCCTGAGTGTGCAGGTCAAGAGGCTTGGCACACAGCAGGGCTGTTCATCATCTGACTGCTACCCTGGCAACAGCTTTGCTGGCCAGTGTGCCACAGGGAGAGCCAGCCCRGGCCACTGGGCAGCCAGCCCACAGGAGCAGCTCCTGAAAGTTCCTTCCCAAACTACAACACCTCCTCAGTGCACGGGGCACAGCACAAAGCATTAACAGGGATTATTTTGTTTCTACCTCGATGAAGTTCAACTCAATACTGCAGCCCTTGGAAACACAAACACAAGGGTGAAGCCCTGACAATAACAACTTGGAGCCCAATGTAATAAAGCACAGAGCCAACATCAATTATTCCAGTCGTTTGAGACACAGTCGAGTCCTTATGGTCTCTAAGAGTCAGACACCGTTCAGGTCTCTCTACGCAATTTGGAAATAGAAAATGGACAAGATCAGGTTACTTAATTGAAACTTTTYTTCTGTAGTCAGATGTAGCCCAGCCTGTCAGGGTATTTACTGACTGCACAGAGAGTATGATATRCCACAGACTCCAGATTGCCAGGATGGTCAAGGCAAAGACAACAGGAGCTGTTACCACCTGACTGTGTTAGTGGYTACAAAAAGCAGAGGGAACAGAGCTGGGTTAGTGTGAGCAGAGAGAACCCCCTGCTCAAATTAAACCAGGCCAGCTGTGGTTTTCCTTTGGAAACATCCCACATTTGGCCAACCCTCTGCTGAACGGGGCTTCCCAAGGGTGACAGAGCAAACGCCTCGGGAGGGCTCAGTTTCTGCACAGACATTTGGCAGTTGTTGCAGCACATTGCGCCATGAGTTTACAGCGACAGGCTGTGCAGTTGTTAGTCACCAACTGCTTGCAAGCTTCAGCCTCACTGCCAGGGAAAAATAAGGTTAGTGTGGAAAATCAGTAAGGAAAAGAGTGATTAGAAAGCAGTGTGAAATAAACAGGCTTCAAAAGAGAGAGCAGGAGGCATATCTGGCAAAGGGTCAGTCACAACAAGAGCATGCAAACCTCATCTGAAYGATAACCATGATGTTCTTGTACTGGTGAAAGATGGAGGATACTGATCTGTCCATTTCCAGGTCCCAAAGAGATCAGGGAGTTAAACCATGAATTCATAATCTGCATACATCTCCTTAGTTCTCTGCTTTTTTAGGTTCTTCCTTGGGTGCTTCAGGAACCAAGATGACTTTTCCAACATTCTTCTTTTCTTGCATCTGCCTCATAGCATCTGCCACCTGAGAAAGGAAAKGAGTCTGGTAAGACCTCCACCCACTGTAGAGCGTGTCCATGCCCTTCCTGGGCTTCCCAAACCCCCCAGCCCAGTCTGAGGGATGGCTGGCAGGCAGATTTCCCAGCAGTTCAAGCAAGTCCCAAGCATTCAGGAGTCTCTGCACAGGTGTGTTGTGAACTTAACAGGCCCATAGGAAATTATCCTCAAGAATTCACACAAACCCTAACACACACAAGGATGCCCTGCTCATACAAATATGGAAGTGCAGTGTGTGTCAACACAGCTTCCTCTCCAAAGGGAGGGGAGCTGCAGGAACCTGGCCATCTGCCAGGAGAGCAAAGCCTCTACCAGCCACACAAAACAATGTATGCACAGAATTATATMATCATTATCATTATTTTTAAGTACCTGGGCCAGGCCTGGAATCAAAGTTTTCCTTAAGCCTTTGCATCAGACTTATTCTCAGGTTTGAACACAGATCATCACTAAATTCTTTGCTCCCCTGCAGCAAGTCCTGCCCCAGMACAGGATTTCCAAGGGAAGAGCCTGGCTCTGCCTGGGCACATCGATGCAATAACCCTGAATGAAGCAGAGCTGCTGGAAAACCTGCTGCTCCCTTCCAGCATCATTCTGCTTCACTGCCTGGGCTCTTCTGCACTCTTGGAAGAGCAACAACAATGTTCCCATCTGTCTGCTTAATTACAGRGTACAGACTACCCAGGGCATCCTCCAGACTGATGCATAACCCKCCCCTTCCTGGCTGCTGCTGCCCACGGAGCACAGCCGAGCACCTGCCCTGCTCCACAGGGACACTGTCTGGCATTGCCCAGCCCTGTGCACTGGAGCAGAACAGCCCAGCCACTTTACTCAGCCTTAATATTTTAAAAGGAAGAAGGCACTGACTGTCTGAGAACATACAGTTATTAGATATTTTCAACATTTCAGCCCCCGTGAACGRGGTGCTCTCTCTGTACCACAGCCAGCCTTTAAGTTAGCTCAGACTCACCTGATCAAAGGGCCATACAGAGTCTATTTTGGGCTTGATTTTGCCTTGACTGTACAGGTTAACCAGCTTGGTTACAACACCTCTGATAAGCTCTGTTTCTTCATCCATGTATCCAAGGTGGTAGCCACACACAGCCTTGTTCTGGTGCAGGATCTGCAAAGCAGTGATGCTGAACTGGTTCCACCAGGTTTTAGCCATGGCCATGAGGTTCCTCTTCTGCCCAGTGACCAGGTTTGCTACACCTGAAAAGAAGAAAAGCCACAGGTAAGCTGGAACACRACACAAGAGGCAGTGGGCATCCCATGGGACAGCTCAGACCACACACAGGGAACARCCACTCGACAGAGATGAGATCTAGATCACAGCAGAACCTGCCCAGTTCACCTTCAATGGAAACAGGCACCTGCCTCAGCCTCAGGATATGTGGAATTTGGATTATCAGCACTCATATGGCAAAAATGAAGAACAGCTACTCTCTTTGGCCCTCCTAAGGCAGCAGTCAAGCAGCACCGCAGCCAGACTGGAGTGCTGGAGAGGTAAGAAAGGGTTACAAGTGACACCCAGCCAGGCTGGCAGGACAGCTYTCCCCTTCTCCTACAGCCCTGCTTCTTCAGGAGAATCACACACTGCAGTGGCTGGGACAAGCAAAGCAGCACACTGCTGCAAGTGTCTGGAATCCCACGGGGGGTTGTGTGAGGGCTTTGTCTATGGGACAAAATCACAGTGTTCCAGGGCTGGGGAATGGAGAGATAAGTATTCAGCAGCCTCAAACCTCATCACCCACACATCCTCTAAAAGAAAAGCAGGGCTGTGCATTAACTCAGCCTAGACAAAGCAGCTGCACCAATATTCCTCCATGGGGACATTCCAACTTCCCTGCAGGCACCAGAGAGATTTCACCCCAGAGGGAAGAGCCTTGGAGCCTGTGACCACAGCTCTGGGGACAAGAAACAAATCTCCCTCCCCTCWGCATCTCACCAAGGCAAAGCATCCTGAAAACCTTCATGATGAACAACAGAGCTACAGCACACAGTGCAGTCAGGAACAGTGATGGGATGTTCTCTGACAGCCATGCACCCTGACAAGGAGCATTCCTGTGTGGATCCCACTCCATCATCCCACAGTCCCCCCGTGCAGGTGCTCTGCTCAGGCACTCTGCTCACACTCACCATAAATTATGATTTTGCCCATGGGCTTTAACAGGTTAAACGCTTTGGCTGTATCAGATCCTCCCAGTGGGTCCAGGACAATGTCAACACCTGGAGAGGGAATCAGAAGTAAATAAAAGTTTCTTTGACATTGAAAGAAATGCCAGGCAGYTGCCAAAGTCCTCCACATCATACCTTTGGGAGAGATTTTTCGGATYTCCTCTGCATAATCCATGGTTCGGTAGTCAATGGGGTGAGCAACTCCGCTCTCCTTGAGTAAATCATGCTTGGGGGCAGATGCTGTGCCAAAAATGGTGACATTTTCTACAGTCTTGCACAGCTGGATGGCAGCAGTTCCCACACCACCTGAAAAGCAGCAGAAGCAAAGAGGCCCAGGGGTCAGAAAAACCTCTGAACAGGTGAATTATCCCTGCCTGTACCAATCACACAGCACAGCAGCCTCTGGAATAGAGGCTCTGCCTGGTGAGGTTGGTGCTGGGTACACTGGGAGAGACTGACCCCAGCAACATTTTGTCAGTCCAGCCCCATTCTGATCATTTCCTCACCCATTTATTCAAAATTATTATTATTATTCAAAAGCTGTGTGGTGAAACCAGGACTCTCAGCATGCTCTGAAGAACTATTTACCTGCAGCCATGTGGATGAGGACACTCTGGTTGGGTCTCAGGTTCCCAAAGTCGAACAGAATCATGTAGGCAGTGATGTAGTTAACAAGAAGAGCAGCTGCTTCCTCGAAGCTCATCCCCTCAGGCATTGGGAAAGTCTGACTGACCGGCACATTGACGACTTCTTGCCAGAGCCCCGACCTAGCCAGGATCATTACCTTGTCGCCAACCTAAAACCAGASGACAAGGTGGTCTGAAACCAACCCCAGGCTAGCAGAAGCCATCACAGCCTYGCCCTTGGGGTGTCAGAGATAGTGCATGCACATTGCTCTCTGTGCAAAGGTCTGCAGGGACTGCAGCACCCCTGGACCCTGCACCCTGCTCTTTGGGAGAGTGCAGCACAGCACCTCTCACCACACACCTGGGTACCTGCCAGGAACCTCAGACCACAGGCGCTCCAGGCTCTTTGTGGATACCCAAACCCAAACTGTGGTTGCCCAAACCAACCACTGGATTCCTGTTGGATCCACACCAAGGCAAGAGGGATGAGGATCATGTCCTGCCCTCCTTGCCCAAGCTGGGCGCAGGAGTCAAAACACCAAAGAACCGCTGCTCGTTACAGGGAGGCAGAAGCCTTTGGGAAGTGTTTAGCAGCACCAATCATGGAACATGCATGTCCARCCTCAGGGAAACCTCCCGGCTCTAAGGCACACGGCCGTCCCAGCTCCGCCCCGTCGGGTGGCAGCGCTCCCGTGGTCCCGGAGCAGCAGGGCCGGCCCGGGGATTCCTGCCCGCCCTTCCCCTTTGTCCAGTCCCTTTGTCCACCGCCCGGTCACCGCGGGATCGGACGGGCCCCCAGCGGGGGCTGAGCGCTGCCGGGGCGGGACGGGTCCCGGGACCGCCACCAGCGCCGGTGGAGCGGCCGGGGCTGCTGGTACCGGGCCCTCCCGGGGGCGGAGGCGGTCGGGTTCGCACCTCCGGAGCGGTTCGGAGCCCCCAGCGCTGCGGGAGCACCGGACCGGGCCRCCCTCACCTGTCGGTCGCGGACTCCGTCGCCGAGGGCGCGGACGGTGCCGGCGCACTCCATGCCGGGGCAGAAGGGCGGCGCCGCCGGTATCCGGTCRTACACACCCTGCCGGGCCATCAGGTCAGCGAAATTGAGGCCGCAGGCGTGGACGGTCACCGACACCTCTCCGGGCCCGGGGTCGGCGCCGCGCCGCGCYTGCACCTTCATCTTGTCGTAGCCGCCGAAGCCCGTCAGCACCAGCGCCCGGTGCTCGGCCGCCTCCCCGCCGCCCGTCTGCGGCTCGGGGCCGGGGGCCGGCTCGGGGGCGGCGGAGGCC
>NW_026623643.1:399189-415567 GCF_030028575.1 Malurus melanocephalus
CCCCCGGTCACCCCCCGGTCAGCCTCCAGTCAGCCCCTCGGTCAACTCCCCGTTCAGTCTCCAGCCAGACCCCGGTCACACCCCGGTCAGTCCCCCGCCGCACCCATCCCCCGGCCACCACGGACCATCTTTCTCCACTCCTCCTTTTATATTCCTCCCCCCCAGCCCATCCTTTTTTTCCCCCCCGCCAAATGATTCCTTTCGAACAAACAAAGTCCTTCCTGGAGACATGGCTGAAAGAGCTGTTTTGCTGGAGCATCATTTCCCTGAGTTACTTCTACAATTTATAGTTCGCCAGTCCTGGCGTTTGCGGGGAGTTTGGTGCCCATCGCTCTGCTCGCAGCCCTGCGATGGCTGCGGGCCRCAGGGAGGAGGCACCGGCTGCACACAGGACGGAGGGAGGAACAGAGTTCCAGCCCTGCAACTGAAGAAAAATAAATTAGGCAGCGTCTGCAGACAGATCTCTGGATCCAGCCTCTCTTTCTGTGCCTCCTCCATGAGCTCACTGCCTGGATCCCTGGTCGGCTCCCAGATATCACACTTGCCCTCGGGAATGATGATTCGGTGCTATTTTATGTGTGCAGAGCAGAGCAGAATCCACACCCCAGCTGCCTGTTTTTGGCGAACCCTTCCCTAAACCATCCCTAACAACCCCCAGCCAATGCAGGGTGACTGSTCAACACGYGAGTCAAAGAGCCYCCGAACCAGAAAAATATCCACRGCCAAAAAGRAAGMACAAACCACCTGGAGGATAATCAGYGTGGAAGSTGGGRAAGTTTCTGTGTCATTCCCAGCACAGAATCTGAGCAGGGCAGGGCACTCCCAGCTCTCTGACAGCCCATGTCCAGCTCTGGCCGGCCCAGGGAGCAGCAAACCCTGGTATCTGTGTGTCCTGCGGCATCTGGGGCTGCTCAGGAAGTGGAGCACAAAGACAGGAAAGAAGGCAGGAGGGCAGAGCCTGGGGCAGGCTGCACATCATGTGGATTGATGGGTGTTGGGGTGGGTGCAGGGGGAACAGGGAGGAGATTCATGTCCAGTTGCGTGACAGGACCACAGTTTGCTTTACCCTTTGTCAGCTCTGAGAAATAGATATGCCTTCCTGATGTCTGGGCATTTCCCACATCCAGATAAGCAAGAAGCAATCAAAACACAATCCTTAATCTTTAACTGCTCTTCCTAGGAGCTTTCCTAGCCTTCTTTTTTTTTCAGTGATTCTGAGCTTGCAGATCTGGGATCCCCAGCTGCCCCCTGCCTACTGGGGACAGGACACCAGTGTGAAACAGCAAAGGAGCATTAGCTGGAGAAAACTAGTTTCCCACTGGATTTGGTGGTCCCTGCTCTAGCCTGTTTTCCAGCAAGCTCTCTAAATGTGATTTTTTGCTGCACGTGGCCAAGGCCCTTCTGAATGGTGATTACAGACCGAGGTGGGCACAGGTCACTGAGCTAACTGCTCTCATTCTCTCTCTGCCAGACTCTCAGTTTTACAGCAGCCCTGCACCTCCCTGTAGGCTGCTATCCTGCTTTTTCCAGCCTCCTGCAGTCCCCCCAATCCCCTGAAAGGGGTTGAGAAGGATGTGCCACAGTAGGAGCAGAGCCAGCTCCCCTGTCTGGCCCTTAGTTCCATGTCCTTCTATTTCTAGATAGGGCTCTAGCAGTCCCTCTCCTCTGCTCTCAAGGACATTTTAACAACAACCAGGCAGGAGATTAAAAAGTTGGCAGCAGTTTTCTCATCAGCAGGCAGCTGCCAGTGCCTGCTCCCAGGGCTCTGTCCGGACAGAATCCCAGAGGATCAGGCCCACAAAAGCCTTTGCTCACAAGATGAAGCTTCCTGAGACCCCAGTGGGGMCAGGGGCTGGCTGATGGTCATGGGGTTGCTCCACACCACAGATGAGCTGCTCGGAGCTGGGGCACCCCATTCCAGCCCTGGCCCTGGTGCCTCCATCCCCCTGCTTCTGCTCTGCTGGTGCTGCCCATGTTCCCCAAGCCCCCCTGCTCCTGGTCCCCCTGCTGCAGGCCAGGGTAAGGATTTGGCTCAGGAAGAAGCTGTGGTCAGCCCCCATGGGATGCCAGAACTCATACACCCGCTTTCAGGGCTCTATATTTTTGTATCCTGGCTCTACAGCAAGTGCTGACTTCGATCCATCTACCTGGATTTGTTGGAAACTCCAGAGAAAAATCCCTGCTGCCTCTGTTCTGCCTTTTCCCACCTGTGTCTGCAGAGTGTCAGGATGCACAGAGAGGTAGACGCAGACAAGATGTCCCACCTGAACGCTGTGCCTCCTGGGTGACACCGTGCCTGTATCACAGTAAATTACACTTGGATTTGACAGGTAGAGCAGCAGGTGGAAGAGATCTGACACARCCCCTCAGACATACCTGCCACTCACAGCTGCAGCTCCCTGCGCTGCTGTTTTGATCACAGAGACAAATGGAGGTGGTTGTCAAGTGGTGACTGAAGCTCGGTGGACGGTGGTTCAGACTGAAGAAATCCTCCCAGCACAGAACATCATTCCCACAASACATGGAATGGCTTCTCCAGCCTTTTCCCCTGCAGCAGAGGCTGCGGATGTGCAGCACGAGTGAACAGCACGGCTGGCACGGGGCCAGTTTGAAGGTGTGCACAGAGCAGCATCCCACCGTGTTCTCCTCTGGAAGGAGGCACTTTCTCCGCTGCAGCCCTTGCAGAAACCGTGTGGAATGAGAATCCTTCTTAATGTCAACCTTCTGCCATGGAATCAATAATTTACTGAGGATTACAGCCCCRAAATTACAGGCTTAGCACACCCACATGCTGCGCATCCGTGAGAAGCCCATCAGCGTGTCTCACCTCGCTGGAAATGCACGGCCTTGCCTCAGTGGGCTGAGGCTTTCAGGACTACAGCAGCATGGGGCAGGGTGGCTGTGCCTTGCATCAAGACCCTGTTTTCTCTGCACCACAAACATMTTTTCTGCTGTCTGAGGGCCCTGGTCGCTGGCAGGTTCTGGCATTGCCGTGCTGCAGCAGTGCCAGCTGCTTGCTGTTCCCCTGGCTCAGCCCAGGAACAGGAGCAGTTTTGCAGGGAAAAGCAAGGTGGGACTGAAACACATCAGGGCAGAGGCAGGACCTTCAGCTGAGCTCAGCCTGGCTGGGCTGGTCTCACACAAGAGCAGGGACCTTGCCACCAGCCTGCAGCCCCACAGGCACAGGCATACACAGCCTGGAGGATGCTGCCTCGCTGTGCTGGGCCTCCAGAAAGGAAGACTTTAAAAACTTGGGTTTTCCCCCAATTTGTGTTCGGGATATGCGATTCATTTCTCAAATTAAATGGAAAAGAAACTGAAGGGTTGAGGGTTTATTTCTGTCCATCCCTCATCCACCGTCTCCACCRCTCTTTCACTGACATGAAAAAGAATTGCAAAACTGCACGTATGATTTCAAATGTGGAGGCAGTGGAGGTGACTCCGACTGCTGGAGAAGCCCTTTCCACCCAGGACCTCTGCCAGGGAACTCTCAGCTGGGCTTGCTGTGTCACCCTGGTGCCATGTGCTGGACCAGAGCCACGCTGGCAGCTCTGGCAGAAACGGAGGGATGGGGATGATGGGGGGGGTGCTGCACTGTGCCCACCCAGAGCGAGGTGAGGGAGAGGACAAGGAGCTGCAGTTCAAGTAGCCRGATCCAGTGTGGGATAGGACGTGGGGCAAGGAGGTTTCTGCACCCAAGAGGACAGAATCAGTCGTTTTCCTCCTCCACCCTAATCCTGTTTTTATGCCTTCACACTGCAAGGTCCTGCCCYTCCAAGGAGCCTCCTGTTCCCTGGAGCACAGTGCCCAGCTGTGGTCAACCCATGGAGCCCCCCAGACCCCCCATTCCTCTCCAGCTGCTGAACTCTAAGGAGACATCTGGAGACAGAGAGGGAGAGAAAAGGTTCACTCCAGAGGAGTGGTTCAGGGGCTCCACATCTCTGTCTGATACAGAGAAATCCGCAGCAGTAATTGAGGCATTGTGCTTCCTCAGCCTCTAGCACACATGCTCTGACTGCAGTCTTTCCAGCTGAAGCCCTGGCAGCTGAATGCCTCCTTGCTTTAATCCCTGAGATTGCTGAAGGATGCTGCTTTCATCTGATAGCATTTATGGACAGTTATAATGAGCTTTGGCTTGCTGAGATAAATTAAACTGCTCACCCAGAGGTGCAAACTTCATTAATGCCAGCAGTGAGTCAGATCAGTGCTATTCTAGCCCAGAATGTAAACAGGCTGGACACATGAAAGGGGATTTGGCTGGGATTTTTTTTTCTCTTTCTTTTTTTAACCTTCCTAATTGCTGCTGATTTGTATTGTTTTGCTGCATCTCTGCTGCTTTATCACCTCTTTATCTTCTTGGGGAAAGCATCAAATAACACACCACTCTGGSCTGAACGATTTAACTCCAAGTGTCCATAGCTGGCAAAACACTACAGCTTGGCCTGGAAGGTTTCTAGCTCTTTCCCATATTTGACAAGTCCAAAAAGATATTTAAGACTAGATCTGGTGGGAAACTGAAGCATATCCCTTATTTCTGTCCCAGCTYAGAGGCTGGGAAATAAGACATTGCACGCTGAGAGAAATGTCACAGAGGAGATGGGTAAACAGTGAACAATCATCATAAAAATCCATGAGGCTGTCACTGCATGATGTGATGAGCAGGAGCTCTGTCCGTGCTCACAGGGTGACACCAGTGCACCTCTCTCCAGCCATGKGAGAGAGTACAGRACATTGCTCACTCAGTAATTCACTYCCTCATCACCTTTCAAATTAGACCCAGAGCCTATGATTAGGCACAGGACCAAACTTTGGGGCTCTGTGTATCAGAAGAAGATGCCACAGGCTCCAAATTTCAGCCTGTGAGTCCTTCAGAAACACTGGTTTCTCACAGTGTATTTTCCCAGTGCAGGACGCGCTCCAGTTTCTCCGTACAGGAAACGRCACAAATGTAACACAATAAATTTAATTCATCATAGCAATTAAGACCTTGAGAGCGTGGATCAGCAAGGGAGGATCCAGCCACTGGGGAAAGCGTTTCCAGGAGCCAATGTGTGAGAGCCATCTGTCGCCTCTCCACGCACAGTGACAGTCACAGCATGTCTCTGCAGCCTACTTGGAAAATCCACACGGTGACAGTGGCTTGTTGAGCACAGTCTGCGAGTGTTTCCTGCCAAGAGGGGCATGTGAGGCTCAGCAGCGATGGTGCCCAGCAGCCCTGAGCATGAGGGGCGACTGCTTGGGGAAGGAAAACATCGCTGGTGGGTTTGCCAAGGTCTGAGTGCTCCCTGCAGAGAGCRTCCTGCCTCCACTGAAGCAGGGCTTCAACAGTCTGGTTGGGAGTAAAAACCTAATTCCTGCTGAGAAATGCTGTCAGAAAAGGGAAAAGCTTGCTCCAGGTGACACTGATGGCTTCCTCACGCTCCTTTACCTGCAGTCACAGGACAATTAACTTTTCTTTCCATTATTCTGCATAAAAATGGAGACATGCAGACATAGAAGAAGGAAAAAAAAAAAAAAAAACCTACAGGCCTTACAGAACCTGTCACAGTGCTGCAAAGGCTCCTTTCACCAGGGAGGGTTGGAGGAAATAAGCATGAGACAGTCACTCACTGTTTTGCCCAAGGCAAGACTGAGAGGCCCGGAGATGCTGCAGCAAAACCCACAGCAAAGCTGCAGAACAAGGAACTGACTGAGCCAGTTCCTGGCCCACAAAATGCAGGAATCAGACCAGCTGAGGACAGGAACTACAGCGATTCCAGGATTACCTCATCTCCTTGGACCACCTCATCCCTTCACTTTCAGGTCTTCTCTGGTCTGTGATGAGGAGGTGGGACCTGAGTTCTCATTTGACCAGCAGAATGTGCTACACACACACCTTCAGCCCTGCTTGCACTTGGCTCCTGTCCYAGTGGTGCATCCTGAGAGTGTATCCTGAGATGAAGGACCTGCATGGCTTGTGAACACCTGGAGACATCCAAAATCCTGACTGAGGCTGATGTATCATGGGGGGCTTGGCTGGCAGGGTTTTCAGAAGACCAAGCAGGACCTGAAACCACCCCTGCCATGCCTTGCACCCTGTCTTTGCCCTTTATTTGTCCCAACATTATGCACAGCACCAATATTTATAGACAGAAAAATGACTGTGATTTCAGCAAAAACAATCTGCCCCCTCATTCCATTAATAATCCGGTTTCACTGCCAAAACATTTTAATTTCCATTTCTCCAGGCCTGCTTTGTCTTCCTGGTGTCTATTTTTACTGCATTTTGTGACAGGCAGCTTGTCAGTTTGCCATTCAGGTGCATCTTTCTGCAGCGTGGCCGGCGAAATATYAACAGCAGAGAAGCTTTTCTCAATGATTCTTCTAATTAGATTCACTGCCTGTAATTTATAGATGCACTGTGCTCAAGGAGGAACAGAAGGAGAGCAGAAGTTGCTGCCCTCTCTGCAGAGGGTTGTGAGCCGGGCCGGGGTGCTGCAGCCGCTGCAGGGATCGCTGTGCTGATGTCCCCCGGCCACGGACACCGGGGATGCGGGATGTTTTGAACGCACATGAGGCGGAATGCCGGGTGTCCGCGTTCCTCGGGGAGCAGGTCCCGTTCCCTGGGAGAGCAAAGGGCATCTCCCGAGCGGGGAGCGGTGCACCCGGGGGTGTGGGCCGAGCCCTGTGCAGGGACCACGGTGGTGCCCACCCGGTGCGGATCCTCCTCCTCCTCGCTCCGCACACGCCGCGTCCCGGGGCTCGCCACGATCGGCGGCAGCACCGAGAGGACGGCCCGAGGGGCGGCGGGGCCGGCGGGGGGCGGCTCCCGGGGCCGCGGCCGTGGCGGCTCGGCCCTGCCCAGCGCCGGCTCCGCTCCGCGCCTGGTTGGTGCCGCCGAGGCCGGGGGCGCGGCCAGGCCGGGGCCGGCCCGGTAAAGCCGGCGGTGAAGCGGCGGCGCGGGCGAGGCGGCCCCGCACCATGGAGGGGCACCTGGCGCGCTGCAAGATCGTGGTGGTGGGGGACACGCAGTGCGGCAAGACCGCTCTGCTGCACGTCTTCGCCAAGGACTGCTACCCCGAGGTGCGCCGGGCGGGCGGGAGGGAGGGCGGGCAGGGCGCTTCCCCCTCACGGCCTCAGCTCACCTCAGCTCACCTCTGCTCTCCCCTCCGTCCCTCAGAGCTACGTGCCCACYGTCTTCGAGAACTACACGGCCAGCTTCGAGATCGACAAGCAGCGCACCGAGCTCAACATGTGGGACACCTCAGGTGGGCCGGGGGCGGTGCGGGGGGCGGCGGGGCCGGCTTCAATCGCTGCGAGCGGCCGGGCTCCCGGAGCCGCCGGGCCGGGCTGGATGAGGGGGCAGGGACAGCACCTCCGAGCCCTGCGAGCCTCCGGGCTGGCCCCGGTGCCGTGCCGTGCCGTGCCGTGCCGTGCTGTGCCGTGCCGGGAGAGCGCTCCCTTGTCCCGCAGCCGCCGCGGCCTCTCGGTGCTGCAGCGATGTGCGGGAGACAGCACGGGGTAACGAGAGAAGCGGCTCCGGCTGCCGGGGAGGAGGGAGAATGCTCCCTTGCCTCCGGAGGGGTGCCCTGGCCTGTCATTGCCTGCTGCCACGGGAGCCTCTGGGGTTCTCTGGCGTCTTTTTGGCTCGGTTTGGTTTTGCCTCTTTGTGTCCTCAGTTGTGGTTCTGCGCAAAGCCTCAGGCACAGCTGTCCCAGCCCACCGAGAGCCGTCCCAAACTTTGTGCTCTCTGTCAGTGCACGCATGAGTTGCGAGCGAAGCGCTTGATGTGGAGCTAATAGAAATAGTGGCATCCCACAAAGTTCACATGCACTTCTAATTTACCTTCGGATTCCTTTGTAGAGGCAGTGCAGCTGAATGCTGTGCTCTGCTGATGAATATTCATCATGTGTTCGCTGATGCTCTTTCCCCGTATTCTCATAATTTCTGGAGTCCTGATGACAATTGAAGTCCTCTCAGTGTCCGAGAGCAGTAGTAAATTAAACCATAACCTAGGACTTCCTTTGCTGTTGTTCATTCAGAWTCCTTGCTGTAATTTTGCATTTATCAAATGACAGCTGTAGGATCAGCATAGCTCTATCTAGAGTAGTGGTTTTGCTGAGTCTTGGACAAGCTCAAACATGTAAAATATGCCTGAGTCTTCTTCTGGAGCTCCTGACCCAGGATACCTCGCTTTTGCTAATTTTTATTCCATGAGATGAAAAGGGTATTAGGGCACAGACTCCTGGGGCTGGAGCTGTGGATGAAGTTCTGGCTCTCAGCGCTTGGCYGGGAGCTGTGCTTGAAGCACAGAGTGGTGGTTACAGCATAGAAGCCATGGMACAGTGCTTGGTGCTGGGCTGATGGGTGTCTGAAGCCCCTCAGATGTGGCCACAGGGAAACCATCCTGGCTGGAACCTTCTCCTTGGAGCTGCTCAGGGTATGCCAGGACTAAGGGGTGGTTGACCTGGTGTCACTGTGATATACATGAGTGTACACCGACAGCTTCTTCWCCCATGATTTCCAAACCATGGGCTTCTGCAACCCTGGGAAACTTATTTTTGCTAGGCACTGAATGGATTTGCTCTTGAGTATCTGTATTTGATATAAAAAACTTCACCTTTGGAAGCACRTTTGAAGCATTGTCTACTTCTCAGGAATTCTCCAGAATGAGTTGCTTTGCTTTTACAAATGTTTAAAGAAAAGGACATGATGAAAAGTCCTTAAAGCTCTATGTATGTATCTGATACCTGCATCTGATGCTGTCACACATTCATTTTTCCCCTTGCGACAAAACATATTTTTCCAATATTTATCTCTGTAGCCAAAAGGAAATGGACTTTGATTTTTTTTTTCTCTTCTGCTATGAAAAATATCAGGCCTTTTTAACAGCTTTGCTTTAGATAAGAGTCCACCTGGTAGTTTTCCAGCTAAATTCCCTTTGATTTGAAATACACAGGAGCTAGTTCCTAATAAACAATCCTGCAAAGCACTGTACAGCAATTTTCCCTGGTAATCAAACCGAAATTTTTAGCTGCAAACCACTGTTGAGTTTCCATTACCCTTCGGAGCCTCTTATAAATGGCAGCTTTGGCAAAAGAAGTTTTGCACAACAGTGAGTTGTACCAGCTGAGCTGAAGGGATCAGGAGTAGCTTATTACCCACTACATGGAGAATGACAGGCACTTCCACTGGTGGGCACTTCCCCTTCTCTCTTTTAAGCTGCTTTTCACATAGAGGTTTATTGTTCATGATAAATCCCATCCCAGCAAAAGTGAAAAGGGAGATGTTGAGAAAGGGTGATTCTGACCTGAGGAGGAGAACAGTTTCTATTTTAAATGCTTGCCATCTCTTAGATGAGTAATTGGAACTGAAATTCCCCCAGAAATCAGCAGAGACCTGGAAGGAAGCAACGGAAGACTGAATGGCTCCCAAATTGTATTGGGACCTCTCACTTTTAAYCCTTTGTCCGTTGATAAAGTTTTCTGAGGCTGAAGGGTAACTCTGGACAGTTTCCAGCACCGAGAGCCCTTCATACGAATGAAACCTGTGGTGTTCTGACAGGGCAAATTCTGGGACTCTGCACTGTCTCAAATGTGCCTCAGATCTGGGAATGTACCAGGGAGAAAATCCCCATTTCCAGCATCTGCAGGTGCTGGTTGTGTTTCACGTTTGTTTCCATTTGTGTCCCAGCTCAGGATGGACCGTGGGAATAAAATTGCTTCGGGTGCCATTTCACAGCATGTCAGGAGTGTCCCATCCCTGCTGTCCCCTGGGATGCCTGTGCTGCATGCTGTGTGCTAAAGGCTCCGTTAAAAAGCACTTTGACATCCTTGTCTGTGAGGGAAGGGCTGCAGAGCCTGCCAGCTGGATGGGGGAGACTTGGTTCCATCTCCAAGGACGGCCCATGCCTTGGAACTGAAATTCCTCCAGAAATCAGCAGAGACCTGTAGAGAGGGGCTGGATATTGTTTTTTACTTTTTTATTAATTCCCCTCGGCCCACACTTGCTTGAGGAAGCAGAACCTTACAGAGGACACGGTGCTTTGCTCTCTTCTTGCTCCCGTTCTGGCAAATTCTTTTTGCTGCCTGCTGGCTGAACRTGCTCGGCACAGAGACAACTCCTCTGCACAGCCCTGGTATCTTGTGGTGAGGGAAACTCCTGTTGGGTTGGATGTCTGATGGTTGGGAGCCTGTTCCCAAAGGGCTGGGTGCCTCTCAGGACCCAGCAGGACTCAGAGCTTTGTTCCTCGGGCAGCTGGAGGAGGGTGGATGGCCGGGGATCATTAGCGATGCTCCGCAAGGAGTGGGTGAGTTTCGTTTCAGTGACTCAGGTCTGAGGGAGCATTGTTACCCCAGGCGTGCACGGGCTGGGAGCCTTTCCTCAGCGGTGCAAAGCTTCTATCCCCGTGGGATCAGGGAGTGTCCCGGGCTCTGCCCAGCTCCGGGAGATCTAAGCAGAGCCACTGTGGTGCTGAGCAGGTCTGAGAGCCTTCAGTGAGCAGGCTGCCCTGAATCCCAGGAACCAGAGCTGCCCTGAATCCCAGGGACCAGGGCTTTCCTGCATCCCAGGAACCAGGCTGTCCTGCATCCCGGGGACCAGGGACCAGGCTGTCCTGCATCCCAGGGACCAGGGCTGCTCCACTTCCCGGGAACCAGACCTGCCCTGAATCCCAGGGACTGGGGCTGTCCTGCATCCCAGGAACCAGGGACTGGGGCTGTCCTGCATCCCGGGGACCAGGGACTGGGGCTGTCCTGCATCCTGGGGACCAGGGGTGCTCTACATCCCAGGGACTGGGGCTGCCCTGCATCCCAGGAACCAGGGCTGCTCCACTTCCCAGGGACCAGGGCTGTTCCACTTCCCAGGCACCAGAGCTGCTCCACTTCCCAGGGACCAGAGCTGCCCTGCATCCCAGGGACTGTGCTTGGAGCGTTTCCCACCATGACTCTGGCATTGCCAGTGAACCCGCTGGACTGGCCCAGAGCCCCTTTCCTGGCACTGAGTGCAAGAAAGGCAAGAGAGGAGCTGCTGCTGCCCAGTGCCTTGGCAAGGCCAGGGTGCTGCAGCACAGATGCTGGCAGGTCTGAGGCTTTACYCTGTCCTTAGGCAGACTTTTTGTTCTGTTTTCAATCATAGTGGGGAGGAACCTACACCGTGCCTTGCAGTTCTTTGCTTCTGCTTCACCCCCCTGTGCTGGGAGGTTCTGCCTGTCTGCTGTGCCAGAGCAGTGAGTGACCTGAGGCCACCGAGCTGCTCGGTGCATCTTTTGCTGATGCAGATCCAGCTGCAGAGCAGAGCTGCCTGCTTCTGGAAGGGACATCTTTGCCAGTGCTCAGTGGGAGATCCAGCCTGGCACTGTGCCTCGCACAAGGTCACTGTTGCCTTGGAAAGCTGCTGGAGAGGACTTTGTGGGCCATCAGGATGCAGCGTGCTGGAGAGTGTGGCACTGTGGCAGTGTCTGCTGCAGCCTGCAGCATTGCAGGGGTCAGTGCCCACCGGTTCAGCAGTGCCCTGCTCAGCTCTGAGCACAGGAGCTGTGTGCCTGCCAGCCCTCCACAGCCGCTGTCTCCTCAGCAGATGTGCTTTCAAGACAAGAATAACGCTGTGAATTGCAAATCCCCCTCCGCCTCCCTCTTTGCCTGCGCTCAGCAAACAGTCTGCCTTGGAATGGCCTGTGTGGGAACCCACGGGCTGTGATAACAGATCCTTCTTTAAGGGAACTGCTGAGGAATGTTGATGAGATTAGAGAGCTGAAAGGGGCTGAGTTTAGCAATGGCATCTCCATGGATGCTGCGGCTGTCTGTGCCTGGATTCCCAGCGTGCAGCTCCACAATTGCCATGGCTGCCTCTTCCAAAGTGCAACAACGAGTCCTGTCTCGGGAAGAGTTCAATGCCACTTGCTCTCTGAGGCAGGGAGAAAACGTGGGGCTGCCCTTTCCATTCCAAAAGAGCTCCTCCCATGCTTCCTGTTGAGACTGAGAGCCTAAAACCAGCATGCTTGTGCCGTGCCTCAGCACAAATACGTAGTTAATCCTAAAAATATGTGCAGCTGGGTCACATTCTCACGCAGGTCAGCAACCAGTCAGGCAGAAGTTTAAAGGTTGCAGCAGAAATGCTGGTACTGATGTGGGTGGAGGATAGACCTTGAGGAGACAGGGCAGGGCAGTGCCCAGCAGGATCATCTCAGTGGGCTGGGCATGGTGTGGGGGGCTCAGGGTGGAGGTTTCAGTGATTCCCCTACCCTTTGTCCCTTACAGATCTGAGAGCCTCTGTGGGGCCATGGGATGTCCTGGGAGTTATGGGGTGCTGAGGATCAGTGTCTTCAGTGACAACCTGCTGTGACCTTGTCAATAAATGGAGCAGCTCCGCTGTTCTGTGCAGTGGGTTTGTTCCCAGCTCAGGTGCAGACCCCTTCCCCACAGCCTGAAGGAGATCTGCTCTCTCCTGCTCTGCTCTCTCCCTGCTCCTTTTGCCCCAGATTCCAAAGATAAAATCTCCACTTCATTAAACTTTGCAAGTGTACAGGCCCAGCCTTCCCTGTGGGAAGAAACCTTATCTGGCAGTTGGGGAGGGATCTGCTGCTTGTGAACAGCAAACCTGAAAATGTGCAGCGTTTCACCGAGATAATTGTGCTCATTCAGCCTGGGCCRTGCTCCCCAAGGGCAGAATGTGCTCTGGCTGTGCTGTGGGAAGCTGTTGCCACTCTTTTAGTCCTTGTTGCACCCCACAGAAAAAATGGCAGGCAGCTTGTGGCAGTGCCAGCTGTCCTTGTGGCGTGGTGAGAGTGACAGGAAGGGACTTCTCACCCTGATTTTTGTCTCCCTGATCAACTGCTGTGGGTATGAGGGTGAACAGGCTGGGTGGGCTCCTCAGAGCCAGTCCTTCCATTATGGGATACAAGCCTTGGACAGTGGAGATTTATTTGCCTTGGTGAACAAAAAAACCTTAAATAAATAGATAAAATACCTTAAATAAATACCTTAATAGAAACCCTAAAAAAATATATACAAACCCTGAATAAATTAAATAAAAGAAAGCCAATTCACAGGGAACTAAAGCCATAAACCCCCTTAAAAAAAAAAAAACAAACCAAAAAAAACCCCTCCCAAACTATACCCATTACTATGCGTGACATACAAATAAAAACTAATTTTTAATTATTTCAATTCTTATAAAATAAAAAAAACTTCTTTATAATAAACAACTTTACATACAAAAAAATCCCACTTAAATAAATAGATACAATTAAATACAAGAAGGCCAGTTCTAAAAGCATTTAAAAAAAAAACTGAAAGGAACTAAAGCCATGAAAAAACCCCAAAACAAAAACAAAAGAAAAAAAACTCAACAAACTCCAAACTATACCCATTACTATACTGTTGCCAGTATAGTAATGGCAACATTAAACACAAATAAATTGTACATTATACACAAATTGTACATTATACGCAAATAAAAACTAATTGTTAATTATTTAAATTCTTACAAAATACCAAACTTCTRTATAATATACAACTTTACATGTTAAAAAAACGCCAAAAAAAATCTATATCTCCACCACTAACACACCCAGGAGCCAGCAGGGACTTCTGCAAGGAGCTTTCAGACTTCTCACAGTTGCTGGAGGGAGGATTTTGTCTGAGCAAGTTTCTCTGGACCACAGGTGGCTGCATTTGAGGCAGGACACTGGGGTGGGATGAGGCAGAAACGCTGTGTGCCTGGGGATTCCTGCACCGGTAAATCCAGCAGAACAGCCTCCTCCTGAGGGGCAGGCTTCCAGGAATGACATCTGGAGGAGGGCCCAGAAATGCCACCTCAGCCTATGCAAATCCCAACCSCTTCATCCTCAAGGTGTGCCAGCTGGGCTCTTTAGTAATTCACTAATTTTTATAYGTGCAGTGTAAGAGTTAGGAGCAGAGGTTAATTGTCCAAGCTGATGGGGTGKTTTTTTTTTCAGTTGTTGTGCATTTATTCTGTATCACGGAGCAGTTTCCTCCTTTCCTGTACTTCGGGGGTTTGCAGTGATGTTGCACAAGTGAGACAAATGTCAAAGTCCAGGACAGAAGGTTGTGAAAGTCCTGGGGTTGTTGACTTGGTCCTGCTTTGGCAGCTTTGTCCTCTTACCCAGAGTTTGGCTGGACCGTGGGTGGGATCTGTCTGGCAGAGTGGACATCTCTGTCATCTCTAAAGGCCAGAGCTCGTCTGGATGGGGAGGTGACCCAAAACTCTTCCATTTATTGATGTAGCCCTCCAGAAAGCTGGGCTGAATTTTTATTCCATTCCATTTCCTGCAGAAAGCAGCACTGCTGGCTCTGTGGGGAGAATTCACACTGAGCCCTCCAAGACAAGAGTGCTGCTGAGAAATTGAGCTCTTGGCAGTGCTCATCTCTGGTTTTAGTCCAGAGCAKGGCAGTGAGATCCCCTTGCAGAGCAGATCATGGCTCTGCACCCCCCCTGGTTTGTAATGCCTGATTGTTGGATGGAGGGTGCCTGTGTGAGCAGGCTCGTTATCTCTAGAACAGTTAATAAGGAACAAATGAAGATTATCACAATGTTGATAGAGATGAAACAGCATATTTCCATCCCCTGCCCAAGAGTGGCATCTCTGAGCTGTGGTGSCAGGAATTCAGGATCTGTGAATGATGCCTGATGGTTTTTGCTTTTTAATTTTATCTTTTTATCACCTTAACCGTGTCTTACCTCATAATTATAAACTGGCTGTCAAGGCAACACCAGCCAAGAGGAAACAGGAGCTACTCATGCTTGTACCCACCCCTGAATTTCAGACAACTGGGTGAATTTTATTTTTAAGCGGGCTGTTGCCTTGCTCCAGTTTTTTCTTTAATCATGAACAGATGCACATGGGTCCTGTTTCTTGCAAACCTGGATGTGCCGAGTGGGAGAATGACTCAGGCAGCAAARGAAGGCTGAATCTGCAGGCACAGCAGCCTTGGGCACGTGTGTTTGGGAGTGCCAGACTGGGGGTCTCTGGGGTGTCTTTCTGGAGTGTCTGAAAGGTGTCAAGTGCTCAGAATCAATAAAACTGGAGAGCTAGAGGTGAAGGCAATGAGGAGTTTGTGGGTTGTTGGGTGGGTTTTTTGGGGKTGGTTTGTTATTTTGTTTAAATTGTCATATGTAATGAAAAAGTAATAGATGCAAAACCTAGAAGAYTGATCACCCAAACAGAATTCCCTTATTCAGCAGGGATGTCTCCAGAGCAAACTGGGGATTGCCAGTGCAACTCTTCTGCCTCCCAGGGCAGCACTGACTGGGTCTCCATGGGTTTCTGTCRGGCTCCTGAGGTGGCCAGGAGCTGCTCCTTCTGCAGCCAGGAGTGCTGAGGTGCCAGCCGAGGTGCCAGGGGTGACTCCTGCTCTTGGGGGTAGGAGCAGAAAGTTAATGAATGCAGAGCAAACTTTGATCTCATTAAAAAGATAAAATGTGCTTCCCTCCCTTCAGCTCCTCCTGCCAGCATGGGAATCTCTCCTCCTGTGGTCCCAGGTGATGAGATCGTGATTCCTGGCACTGGGATGAGGCAGAGGTGATCCTGTAGGATAATGGGGGCTGTCAGCTGTCGGAGGGGCGGGCTGGCTGCTGAGGAGCAGCAGGTTGCTATGATACAGTTTGCTGTGGCAATGCCTGYGCTGAATGAGCCCAAACTGCCCCTACAAAAGGAGCATTCCTCGGCTGGGAGGGGGTAGATTTATCTGAAGTGTTTATGTAAAACCAAGAAGCTGCAGGGAGAGGATGTGYGTGGGAACGTTTCCTCCAGCCTCGGGCCCCTGTCTGGAGGCAGAGAGCCCTGTGTGCGTGGGGAGAGGGCACGGCTCACGTAAAAGATCTGGCTAATTCAAGCATGCAGATCAGCCCTGGATCCCCCATCCTCGTCACCATCCCCATCCCCATGGATCTCATCCCATGGATCTCATCCCATGGATCCCATCCCCATTGCATCCCCATCCCCATCCCCATCCCATCCCATGCCGGGCAGGGCAGGATGGGCACCTCTCGCTGTGCCCCGAGGGAAGCAGGGCATGGTGTGACCCTGCCAGGGCTGAACGCAYCAGTGTGAGCYCGAGGTGAGGTCAGAAACCTCTGAWCCCGGGACACTGGGCTGYCCTGGCTCCCTGCCCGGCATCCCTGTCCCCAGAGCTGTCCAAGGTGCCACAGGGACTGGATCCTTTCCTTTAGGGAACATGACTTTCCCTCTAGGAAGAGGGCTGGGCTCTGCAGAGGTCAGGGTCTGTGCTGATCCCAAGTGCTTCCCTTCCAGTGACCTTGCAGGGACAGACCCATCCCTTCCCTTCCCAGTGCCCTTACAGGGACAGACCCTTCCCTTCCCTTCCCTTCCCTTCCCTTCCCTTCCCTTCCCTTCCCTTCCCTTCCCTTCCCTTCCCTT
>NW_026623643.1:415777-426991 GCF_030028575.1 Malurus melanocephalus
CTTCCCTTCCCTTCCCTTCCCTTCCCTTCCCTTCCCTTCCCTTCCCTGGCTATAACAGCTGGAGACACCTGGAGCTATTTTTTTTCTGGGAATCCAGCTGCAGAGGAGTCCAGGGCCCCTTCCCCTGGCTGCGTGGCAGGGGCAGGGGCAGGGCTGGTCAGAGCCCCGGAGCTCTGCTGTTGCTGGTGCCATGCTCTGAGCTGCATGGGCAGGGTTTGGCAGGGTTCCCCACAGCCCCGTGTGGATTTTGGGCAGAGGCAGGAGTGTCAGGCTGTGCTCCCCAGGCCTGCACAGGGGTTCAGGGTGTTTGCAGAGTGCTTGGTGTGCAGCGCTGTGCTGGGGGACTGTGCCCCATGACCTGCATCTGGAGCTCCTGCAGAGAATCAGCCTTTCCTCCTCTCGTGCTCAGCCCAGGCAGATTCCCATCCTTCCAGAAACATGAGCCACCATCATCCATAATTCATCAGGTGCTGAACTTCAGCAAGGAGCCACCTGACACCTGGGCTGTGCCCTTCTCTGGGGTGGGAAAGGGCCAGCCCAGACATCCCCAGGGGCTGCAGCAGGAACATGTCCATCTTCCTCAGCCGAGGATGAGCAATCCTGCTTTTGGAGGAGGCAGATTCAACAAGGACTCTGGTGTCTCTGTTTCCCCCTTTTCATAAATAAACATCTGCTTCTCATCCCTCCAGGAAGTTTAAGTCATTTGTCTGTGCAATATAAAACCAAAACAGTGTTTTTGTGCAGCAGTGAGCTGATTGCTCCGTGACTGCTCGCTGAAGTGTCTGCACTCACCAACGGAATGGGCTGCAAATAAAAACACTGTGACACACTGTGACTTTAATGCCTGAAATTTGCATTGAAGGTGTGTGCATGCGCACATGTGTGTGGCAGAAGCTGTGCAGGATTCAGGCTGGGCTCTTTGCCTGCTCACAGAATTCCTACAGAATGCAGAATCATCCCCTTACATTTATAGCTCATTCACCTGTCACTTATACACCAAAAAGAATCTGACTTTTCCCAGCACAAATCCAGAAAAGAGGCAATTCATTTTTACCTGTCATGAATTCTTACAATCTCTATGTGAACAAGCTCTCCTGTGTAAAGATAGCAAGAGAGGATGAAAAATAGCAATAACAATCCCTGTCTTCCCTCAGCCAAACCTTTCCACTGTTAGTGGTGCAGCACTGGCATGACAAGTGATGGGATCCAGGCTCMCCAGYGAGGGGTGAGCAAGGCTGGTGCTGTGACCCTGCTGAGCTCCCTCTGATGGGATCCAGGCTCACCAGWGAGGRGTGAGCRAGGCTGGTGCTGTGGCCCTGCTGAGCTCCCTCTGATGGGATCCAGGCTCACCAGTGAGGARTGAGCAAGGCTGGTGCTGTAGCCCTGCTGAGCTCCCTCCTGCATGACATGATCGGCATCCCCAGCAGCACAGCTGCACCAGGATGTGCTCACTGTGGAGGGAGAGCGAGGCAAAATCACCTCTGTGAAAGGGGAAATGTGAGAAAACAAGGGCAAAACCTCTGACTTCCACAAAAGAATCAAATCCTCTGCAAACCAAACTCTGCTGAACCTTATGGTGGAAAGCTTGGGTTAACGCCCTTTGCCTTCAACAGAGCGCTCTGCTTTATGTGGCAGTGTCTCCATTTCTCACTGGGATTACAGGGCTGAGRGTCTCAGGCTGTCCCTTTTTGTCACCAAGCCATCAGTGGGGTGGCACCTGCTCACTGCCCTCCTCCCACCCCTTTCTGCAGGCTCAGCCTATTACGACAACGTCCGTCCCTTGGCCTACCCCGACTCGGATGCTGTGCTCATCTGCTTTGACATCAGCCGCCCCGAAACCCTGGACAGCGTGCTCAAGAAGGTGAGTCCCAGGGCTCAAAGCTCCAGTTTKGAGTTTGTGTGCTCAGAGGAGGATGGTCAGCTGCTCTCCTTGGTGCAGGATGAGAGGTGWTTCCATTTGAAAGGAGCCCTGTGAATGGTGAAGCTCATGGTGGCTTGCATGGTGTGAGTGGGGTCTGTCTGTGTTCACACTCACAAAAATGGGGAAATGTAGAGAAATGCAGGGCATTTGTTGTGTTTGTTCTATGTGGGGTCTATGTTCACACAAAAATGGGGAAATGTAGAGAAATGCAGGGCATTTGTTGTGTTTGTTCTGTGTGGGGTCTGTCTGTTCACACAAAAATGGGGAAATGTAGAGAAATGCAGGGCATTTGTTGTGTTTGTTCTGGTGGGGTCTGTCTGTATTCACACCGACAAAAGTGGGGAAGTGTAGAGAAATGCAGGGCATTTGTTGTGTTTGTTCTATGTGGGGTCTGTCTGTTCACACACACAAAAATGGGGAAATGTAGAGAAATGCAGGGCATTTGTTGTGTTAGTTCTTTGTGGAGTCTGTCTGTTCACACACACAAAAATGGGGAAATGTGGAGAAATGCAGGGCATTTGTTGTTTGTTCTATGTGGGGTCTGTCTGTTCACACACACAAAAATGGGGAAATGTAGAGAAATGCAGGGTATTTGTTGTGTTTGTTCTATGTGGGGTCTATGTTCACACAAAAATGGGGAAATGTAGAGAAATGTAGGACATTTGTTGTGTTTTGCATTCAGACTTTGGAAGGTATTATGGATCTCCTTTAGCAGAACCACCAGTGACTGTGAATTGCCTGCAGCAGCTGAGAAGTGGCCTCTGGTGCCTGTTTCCAAGCCAGCAGAGTGCTCAGTTTTTTGGCTCTCCCYTCAGTTCAGCATCTGCATAGCAAAAAAAGACAGCAATCATTCCTCTGTAGCTTGTCAACAAAAATAATGAGCTGYGGTGCTGAATTTCAAGGCTATGAATTAATAAGATAAGATGGAACAATGCCCTGGCCAGGRGAGCAGGCAGGGCCCTGAGCCTGCCCCTGCAGAAGTGGATGGCTGAGCTCTGCAGGAGCAGCCCAGAATTTCCTCCCTGCACCTTAGAGGCTTTCAGCAAAGCTGATATTCCAGCTGGCAGGTCCCAAGAGCCTCCAAGACTTGGGGATCTGCTCTGGAGCACCAGATCTTCTGCAAGAAGGTCCCACATGAGGCGTTCCTCTGAGATGAGTGAAGTCCAGCAGCTCAGAATGCTGCTCACAGGAGGGATGGTGAGCAGTTTTCCAGTCGATTGCATCTCTTGATCCTGTACCATGGAATTCAGGGAGCTGTGGTGCTGCTGTGCAGGAAAGCATTTGGCAGCTGCATCCTGTCCTGGGGGGAGCCTGGGCTGGTGTCTGCTCTGTGACACTCTCTGAGGCATGAAAAGCAGCACAGAGCAGTGTTTCCCGTGGCTGCTGTCCTCACAGAGCCCCCAGGGCTGGGATGGACACRGCCTGAACGTGCCACATTGTGCTGCCTGCCCCCTTGGCCTCTCCACATTTTGCCAAACTGAAGCAAGTGCCTCTTACTCAGCTGCTGGGAGGGCTGAGAAGTGGSTCTTTGTCTCAGGAGTGTCCTGGTGAGGGGACAAAGACCCTTCAGAGAAATCGGTCAATGGCTCAGTGTTGGCTCCCAGAGCAGGTCCTGGGTACCAARCAGGCTGGGTGGAGGGAGCTCGTTTCATGTGGACTGAAAGAATTCACTGCTCAGCTTGGGAGTCAGCAGAATAATAATGCAAGTGAGCCACTCAGACCTTAATGAAATACAAACCCTTCAATAATTAGGTGGGGCTGGGAGTTATTTATGTCTCTCTGCACACCCTTCGTGTGAGTCCACCCTGCTTTCCCTGCACAGCCTCACAGATGCTTWGAGTGCTGTTGGGCAATGTTTTTTTGATATGGTGACTTAAAATAAACCCTAAATCCCACGGGATTTCTTAAGTGCCTCTGAGTAGAAGCCTTGTTTCCTTTGGTTCCTTTCCTTTCCTCACTCCTTATGGCACTGAGGAAAATTCCTGAGACACCGTGAAGCTGAAATGGGTTTTACCTTGTGATATCAGACAAATAAGGAAAATAACATTTCCTGTTCAAGCCTGAGGCAAAAATTCAGCAGAGGAAATCTTTGTTAATGCTGCCCTGCTGATGCCTGGGCTGCTGTACAGCATGTAGAGTTGAAGGGTGTGCAAGCAAGCAGCTCTGCCTTTCATGCAGAGCAAGTTTTCACAGAGTGGTGCCTTCCTTCTGACAAATCTTGATGGCACAGCAGGTCTTGGGCTCCCAGAGGTGTCAGTCATGCAGGGAGAGGGTCACAGCTCTCTCCACAGGCCAGGGAGCCCATGTCACTGCAGAAGCTGTGACCTCTGCCAGGTGTGAACAGTAGCTCCAATCCTTTTTGTAAATTGAATTCCAGCTGCAGAAGGATCTGGATCTGTTCTGTGAGGTTCTGTGAGGGTCTGCTGGCCTTTGGTGCTCTGTGGCTGCAGCACTGTGATCTCCAGGGGCTGGGGGTGCCTGAGTCCTGGGTCCTTGGCAAGCAGGCACCTGAAGGTATCTAAGACAATCCCCTGGTAGAAAATAAGATTTTTCACATTTTGTAGTTGCTTTGGATAATGGTTGAATGGTGTTTGGGTCATTTTTGGTACTTTCCCACGAGATTTTGGACACTGGGCTTGGTGGCTTGGTTGTGTCTTGATTGTGGCTTGGTTTYCTTTCTGCTTCTGATTGCCCAGGGTATGTGCTCAGCCACCAGCTGGAGTAGCAGGAAATTGCTAATTCCAAGTGATGACTTAAATTGGGGTAATCTCTATTTATTATCTGCTTCCCACTTGGGCACCACCAGCTAARTAACTGGGGCATTGACATGCTGATGGAGCCGTGCAGGTCTCCCCAGGGGAGGTCACAGGTGATGGATTTATTTACTGCTGCAGGCASAGCTGCCATCAGGCATTCATTTGGGGAGCCTTGAAAGGAACCATTTATATGAGAAACATTGTTTGCCCCGGCCTTCTCCTTCCATTGCTTCAATCCTGAATTTCCCTGGCTRTAGCCATGCTGTGAATATCATAACRTYTTTAACRTGTGRGTTCCAGGAATAAATGGTGTGTGAGAGTGCAAAGAGCTCCCTGCTGGCCGTGTTTGACCCGTGAGGTCTCAGATCTGAGCACCAGATTGCCCAGATGTTATTTTTCCACAGCCAGGACTGGCCTCCCGTGGCCTCACACAGGGCACTGCTGCTCGGATTGGGCAGCTTTGCAGGGCATAACCTGGAACAAGCGAGGATAAAGCTGTCCAAGGGGTGCTCTGGCCATTCCCATCCTTGCCTGTGGCCATCATCAAAGAGCCCTGACGTGCTAATCAGTGCCTGAACAGTTGTGACACCCCGTTTGGAAAAGCTGTGCACACCAGAGCCTCTTCTTTCCTCCACAGTGGCAAGGGGAGACGCAGGAGTTCTGCCCCAACGCCAAGATCGTGCTGGTGGGCTGCAAGCTGGACATGAGGACAGATCTCAACACCCTGCGGGAGCTCTCCAAGCAGCGCCTCATCCCCGTGACACACGAGCAGGTCTGCTTGGGCAGGGCTCAGGGGGGACACATGTCCTCAAYATGATCGTTTGTTGTAGAAAAATTGAATTTTTCGTTAATATTGCATATCTGAAATGGCCTATCACTGCAATGTGACACTGCATTTTTGAAAAAGAGTTCTTCAAAATGTCAGTGGGTACTTTTTAATTTATTGTAACACACATACATTTCCTTTGGAGTAAGGTCTCTAATTTTTTGAGGTGCTCTGTGACCCAGCTCTTGTCTGTAGCTGATTTGGTGGTGGCTGCTTGTGTTTACAGCACCCTTGTCCCCAGCTCTGGCAGACCCTGGTTTATTCCTGATGCTCTGCTGAGCAGTCACCCCGTTAGTAGCCAAAAAGTCATTTCTCCAAGCAGGTGGAAATGCCTGATTTGACAGGCTGGACTGGCTAAAGGGCAGTGTTGTCCTTCTGCATCTCCTGGTTCAGTGCAGCCTCTCTGCTCCCAGGGACTCTMCTGCTKGAGTTCTGCATYGGGACAAAACTGCAGGGGAAGGAARSCACRGCTGGGGGTGTSAGGGRCTGCTGCCAGTGGSCTCCAGTGGCCCAGCAGTGTCTCCAGGCTGGTGACAGACCCCAGCTGGGACAGGGGCACTGAGCTGCTGCTGTGCTCTGAGCAGGGGTGGCACTGTGTGAATGAGAAAGTGTTGGCAACTCAGGGCCCAGAGCTCTGCACCAGCTCAGGAGGCTGCCCTGACCTCTGGAGCTCTCCCAGAGCCTTGCACTGTGTTCACAGGGCTGTGACACCGCTGTGTCCCCGTGGTGCCACTGGCAGGGCTGTGGGACAGGCTGTGGGACTGGCTATGGGACAGACTGTGGGCTGTGGGGCAGGATATGGGACAGGCTGTGGGACAGGGTATGAGACAGGCTGTGGGCTGTGGGGCAGGATGTGGGACAGGATATGGGACAGGCTGTGGGACAGGCTATGGGACAGGTTGTGGGACAGGATATGGGACAGGCTGTGGGACAGGCTTTGGGGACAGACTGTAGGACAGGCTGTGGGACTGGCTGTGGAACAGGCTGTGGGCTGTGGGACCGGCTGTGGGCTGTGGGACAGGCTGTGGGACAGGCTATGGGACAGGCTGTGGGCTGTAGGACAGGCTATGGGACAGGCTATGGGACAGGATATGGGACAGGCTGTGGGACAGGCTTTGGGGACAGGATATGGGACAGGTTGTAGAACAGGCTATGGGACAGGCTGTGGGATATGGAACAGGCTGTGGGCAGGCTGTGGGACAGACTATGGGACTGGTTATGGACCGGCTGTGGGACAGACTGTAGGACAGGCTGTAGGACAGGCTATAGGACAAGCTGTAGGACAGGCTATGGGCTATGGGACTGGCTGTGGGACAGGCTGTGTGCTGTAGGACAGGCTATGGGACAGGCTGTGGGATATGGAACAGGCTGTGGGACAGGCTGTGGGACAGGCTGTGGGCTGTAGGACAGGCTTTGGGCTGTAGGACAGGCTCCTTGGAGAGCAGCAGTACCTCAACCTTCTCCCCTGTCCCTCCCTCTCTCCCCGGGCTGCAGGGCAGCGCTCTGGCACGGCAGATCGGGGCGGTGGCCTACGCAGAGTGCTCCTCCAAGGTGTCAGAGAACAGCGTCCGGGACGTGTTCCATGTCACCACGCTCGCCTCRGTCAACAGGGTGCACAAGAACTTGAAGCGCAGCAACTCCAAGCGGGGACTGAAGCGGGCGTCACAAATGCCCGGCAGGACGGACTTCCTGGGGGACACAGAGATCAGGAAAGACCGAGCCAAGAGCTGCTCCATCATGTGAAAAAGGGGCTGTAAATAACGTGTGTGTGTTGTCCATTTGTACAGTGACTGGCTGAGGCGAGGGCGTGGTGCTGGCTCAGGAGCTGCCCTGCCCTTCCCAAAGCCTTTTTTTCAGTCTCCAGGGCTGAGCAAAGGTCCCAGCTGCAAGCAGGGGGTGCACGGGTCACCCTGCGCTGTGGAGACTTCTGGGCTGGCTGCTGCTTCTGTGCAGGTTGCTTGGGATGAAGGAACCACTTGGAAGAGGAGTGTTTGGGTGCTGGAAGGTCTGTGAGTGGGTGAGATGAAGTGAAGGCAGTGGTGCCATGTGTGTGACACCCTCTGTCACCAACAGCCCAGGCTGTGCCCCTGTGCAGCTGCACAGCACACACCGAGTGGCCTGGGCTGGAGGGAGGAGGGGGGATTGCAAACAGCAAAGTGTGATCAGGTGTTCTTCCAAATCTTCCTTTAGAAGGGAAATGATGTTTGAGGTGGTGCTGCCCTCAGCCAGGTTGGGCAGCAAATGCTGTGGAAGGTGAAGGTCTGGGCCAGAGCTGGGAGGGAAAGCACCTGGGGAGGAACCTTAACCTGATGARACACCACAATAATCCACCTCCTGCACAGAAAACAGATATCTCTTTCCACGGTATTTTAGATACTTGAACTGCTTTTGAGATGCAGCCCAGTGGATCTGGCTCCAAGGGAAAGGTCTGTCCTGGTAGATGCATCCTGAGAATTGTGGTTCCCTCCAAGCAAATGCCCCTGGGGAGYTTTGTGAGAGCTGCTGACCCTGCTCACTCCCCAGACCCTCCCTGTGTCCTGCACTCAAAGAACTGCAATAACTGCCCACATCCTGCTCTCCACCCACTTCCAGCTGCAGATCGTGTTGCATGGTGCTGTGTTTGTCTGGTGTAGATGAGAAAAAAAATGATTTGATGCATATCTGCACCCCRTCTCTGGCAGTGGAGAGGAGGTGCTCCCTGCCCTCGTGCCTTGCTGTCCACCATCTCCATTGCTTCTGCTGCTGCTGCCCCTCGGAACGTCCTTGATGACAGTGTTAGCCTGGGCTTTGTGTCACATGGACACTGTATGGGAAAAAAGGAATCTGCTCTGTTTGCCAGATCCAGCTGTGTCTGTGGGCTACAGGAAAAATAAACATCATTGGGAAATTCCTAGTGCTCGGCTSTGTTCATTTTTGATAGTCAAACCACACCTCCTCTCAGGATCTCTCACTGCCCAGCTTCTCTTTGTGTCCTGATGTCTCTCTCCAGCTCTTGAAATTTGCTTSTGCTTATCCTTCAGTGAAAAACCCAGAGGATTTATCTGCATGTATTCATTTTGGAGCTGAAACACCTGCCTTGAATAACCTCTCCCTCTATCCCAAATCCTTCAATACTGTGGAGCATTTGCAGGTTGTCTGTGCCTGATCCAGCAGTCTGAGCTAACATGAGCTGCCTCTGTCCTCACCACGGCAACAGCTTTTGCCTGAGTATTTTGTGTCTGTTCTCACACCCAGGACTCAGACTGCAGCTGCATGGTGGAGGCATTTTGGGGGAATTGGAGCTGCTGCTTTACCAGGACAAGGAAAGCTCCATCCATGAGCAGACACTTGTGCTGTGTGCAGGTTGTGAGAACATGAAAATGCCCAGCTCAGTAGGGGCTTCATGGACAAGGGCACAGCGAGGGGAACCTGCAATGCCCAATCCCACAAGATGGCCCTCAGTAAGGGAAGAAGGACATGGAACCCAAATTTTCAATTTTTTTTTCTTTTTTTGCCTTTTCTATTTTTATTTCGCTCCCTGTTTTATCTTGTTTATTCCTCTGCAGAGAAGGAGAGTGAGGGAGAAAAACCCCTTTGAAAACTCTGGTTAAATGAGCTGCTGTGGGAGTCCAAACACTCTTTATAGGCAAGAAAACATTCTCCATGGTCTTCACTCTGCTTTCCACGTTCAGCAGGTGAAGCTGCAGTGCCAGAAAAGCAGCTGCTGTTTGGGGTTACACAAAAAGAATGGCATTTCTCTTGAAAACTTCTTGTTCTGGTTTGGAGAGTTTGTTTATTTTCTGTGCTGGAGGGAAATGTCATTTCTACCCACCTCCCACCCTGCCTCGAGTACAGAGTACAGCTCTAACTAGCTGGAAGTGGTGTGAAAATAATGATACAGGAATGAAAGTGATTTGGGCCCAGCTGTTTCTAGANAAGAAAAATTTAAAAAATTATAGCAGCCAAAAAATGTATGTTCTGCCAGAGTGAGCAGGACCAGCCTCAGATGCAGATCAGACCAGAGCTGGACATGGAAACGTGCAGCCCAYGAGAAGCTGATGAAAGCCAAAATGCAAATTCTGCCACAGCTGAGCTGAACCCAAATCCTGCATCTCTCCCACTCGCACTCAACCCAACTCCATCCACTGCTTGAAACCTTTGAAGGCTTGGRCTGGTGGAATTCTGGGCAAATGAGTGTCCCTGTCCCCTTTTCTGTCCCTCCTCAGAGCACTCTCTGCAGCCACAATTCAGCAAGCAGCTTAATATTCTGGCACTTGCTTCTCCAGCATCTTTCTTGCCTATAAAGAGTGTTTGGACTCCCACAGTAGCTCATTTAACCAGACTTTTCAAAGGAGTTCCTCTCCCTYGCTCTCCTTCTCTGCAGAGGAATAAACAAGACAAAACAGGAAGCAAAATCAAAAGAAGAATAGAAAAGGCAAAATATAAAATGAAAAAGGCAAAAAATAAAATGAAAAAAAATCTCTGAAGAGGGAAAGGAGAGCCATAACCACAGAACAGAGCAAATGAACCCATTGTTGGGTCCCTTCTCCTCCAAACCAAGCCAGACACTCCTGGGAGAAGTTTGGGATCTGCTATAAAATTCCTCCCTCTGTTGTATCAATGCCCTGATCCCTTCCAGTGTTCAAACCCCCTCAGTAAAAAATCCCAAAGAACCCCTGATCTGGGGTGAAACTGAACTGAAAATGAGCCACCTGCCTTCCCCACGCTTTTCCTCGGACCCCAGCTGATTCCTACAGCTGTCAATTAATCATCTGATTTCATTTAATCAATCATTCCCATTGTCACCAATTGAAATGTGTGCATGCAAAATGGCAAATATTCCCTCAGGCAGGGCCTCGAGGGAGYGTGCTGCCAGCAGCCGTGCTCTGGAAAGCTTGTTTCATTTCTAAAAACGAATAAATACAAATGCTGAGCACTCCAGGACCTGAATATTAATGCAGGTAATTAAACATGTTGGGTTTTTTTTTTTTTTTTTTTTTTCTGGCAGATGATTTGGTGCCAGACCCTGGCCTGGAGACGCTCCATGAACAGAAACTCCTCCCTGAGTTTCTTGCTCTTGTCTGAGTTACAGGAATATATTTTTGCCCTGTGATTTATCCCCACAGAAAGGTGGRAAGGGGAGGCTCAAAGGCCATCGTGAGGAAAGACATTTTTGTGCGGGACACAGATGAAATTTCCTCCTTCTTTTTGACAGTGCTTTTTAATATCCAGATCGTGCAACGAGCCCAGAACTGGGCTTTGAAATCAAAATTGAGCCTGAAACGTGGTTCTATAGGGCAGGGATGAGTCCAGGTACATTTTCCCCACATCCAGACAGATTCCCAGCCCCTTGGCTCTCATTTCTAACAGCAGAAAACCTTTTTTTTGTTTTTTTTTTTTTTTCACTCTGCGACTGGGGCAGGGCAAACTGCAACCCCTGCAGTCTGGGTGCTGGAGTCAAAGCAGGATTAAGGAGGGGTCAGTGGTTTTTAGAAAGCTGCAGGGTGATCAGCAGATTAATGAGCTGCTCCCATCACCTCAGTTTGTGCAGGGCTGTGATTAGTATGGCCAGCACACACTCACACAGATGCACTGCTGSCTGCTTGGCTCAGGGAAGAGACAATTCCTCCTCCTTTCCCCCTTCTCTGCACCTCTCCAGAGAAGTATTTGCTGCAAGACTCATCAGACAAATCTCCCTTAAATTCACTGACCACGTAGAAACTTAAATTAAT
>NW_026623643.1:427610-450372 GCF_030028575.1 Malurus melanocephalus
AAACAGGTTATGGAAAATTCTTGGATGTTTTTCCTCACCCACACTTGGTTCCAGGCACGGTGAGAGTCTGGCAGTTCTTGGTTTGTGGTGAGGATTCTTCTTCCTCTAAAGTATAAACTGTTTGTCTAATCCTGAACTGGTTTGAGGAGTTTCTCTCGCCAGTGCTGCTGATTTTTCTGCAARAGATTTCTTAAACCAAAATAAACCTTCAGTGAATCAAAGCCAGGAATGAGAAACACGAGAGAGTGCAAGCAGGGGAGGAAATCCTCCACACACCTCCTAAAAAAGTTTCTGGAGAGKTTTTTGTGAAAGGGGGGAAAATGAACAAAGGGATGAGGAGCCCGTGGGAAATGGCTGACCCAGCATCCCTGCAGGGTATAAATAGCTGCCCTGATTCTCTGCATTCCCTYTAGACAGCTTTGTCAGATCTTGCCTGGTGAGTGCTTGAAAAAGCATCTTGGCAGCTCCTCTGCCGGCTTCAACTCAGGTTTGGGGATTTCTTCCTTTTTTTCTGCACTTTCCCTCCCAGCCGGGCTGCCTGGGCTTGGTGTGGCTGGGGAAACTGAGGCTGCTCAGGTTTTTGGAGCCCTGAAAAAAGCTCGCTCGGAGCTGGAATGTTCCTACCCAGCTCACATTTGGGGATTTTGAGCAGGATTCACCAGCAGGACACAGCCACATGCGGCTGGCCAGCCGCATGTGGCTGTGTCCTGCTAGTGAATCCTGCAGGTGAATCCGTCAAAAATGGAAGAAATATGCCAGTACAGGTTTTCTGGCACAGTGAAATCCATCTGACAGGCACTGCCCTGATGCTCGGAGCTGTTTTGGAAAGCTCTGCAAGGGCAGAGTGACTGCACTGCACAGACCTGAGAGATGCGCGCATGGAAACGCCTCGGGAATGACGAAATTTTGGCATTTCTGGAGTTTCTGGTTCAAAGGGGAAGGAAATGAGAGGCTGCTACAGGCTCAGATTTCATGGGCTGGTCCCAAATGCTGGGTGGTGACCTGAGAGAAACGAGGGGAGTGCATCCTGTGTGAAGSGAGCTGGGACAGCTGCTTCTCCAGACACGCAGAAGCTGGGGAGTCTTTTTTGTATATATGAGGAAGTAGAAAGAAAATCAAACCTTAAAAGTGCTGGGATTTTCCCCTGTCAGCATGGGAACAGCTCCAAGGAACCTGCTGGAGTTCACTGTGCACCTACACAGGTTTTTTGTTCACCAGCATCATTGTTCAGCAGCTCTCATAGTGCAGGGTGCCATCCCCACAGGGAACAGAAGGAGAGTACAATTTCTCTGTACAGCTTGATCCAACTGAGCACACCCTTCCTTTTGGGCTTTTCACTCAAGAATTAGGTACTGACCAAGCAAATAGAAAAAAAAATCCAGTAAGACCAAAGATTGCAATAACCAGACTTACAAGTAATTAAAAAAACCCAACAAATCTGGTTTTTATCTGATGGCAAAGCCTCAGCCAACCTAGAGCAGGAACCAATCTTTGCTGTGTTTCCTCTCTCCCTGCATCCACTGCAGGTTTCCCACCCTGCAAAGCATCACAAACCTGCTCTGGCACAGGAGCAAACAGGGAAGAAATGGAGCTTGATCCTGACAGAGTATGAGCCACAGAGTGCTCCAACAGTCCAGGGGCTGGGGCTTTGTGACTGATGCTGGAAATCTGGAGAAGTACACATGGATTGCACAAAGGAGCTCCCCTTGAACTGCCTGCTCCTCTGGAAGCAGATCTTGGGCTTTAGAGCTGTGTTTGGTCATCATTTCACTYCATTCAAATCTTCCACGAGATGGAGATCACTACAAAAGTTCACAGGTAACATTTACAAAAACAGAATTTCCACAGATCTAGTTACTCCAAGGAGGAGTAGCAGCACCATGGGTGTTATTCCTATACACAATTATGTCAGCTTTTACCTGACAGAAAGACCCTTTGCAGCAAGATCTGGGGGACAATTTCCCAATGGCCAAAGCAGAACTGTTTTTCTTGGCCTTTTCCTTGCATCTACCAGGCAGCATTTAGTTGTTGCCTCCAGCTWCCCTTTGAAATGCAGATTATAAAATACCCACTGCCAGCGTGGGCTTTTGAGATAAGAGGAGCATCACTCTGAAAGCCAGGCTGAGCTGAACAGGCTGGTGGTTATGGGATATTGTCACACAGAAGGGAACAGTGGTGTGTGGCAGCTGAGCAAACGCTCGTGGCACTCACAGCAGCAATGCTTGATCAGCCTACCTGCACTTGGCAGCTGCAAGGCAGTTGATAACACATTCACATCTCAGGGCTGTGACAATTGCAATTCTGATTGCATCTCTGAAATCCTCATTTACATCGTTTACTTGCTCTAATCAGTCTCCACTTCCCCATTTCAGGAGGTTGGACTTGGGTATTTTTTCACATTTGCCTCAATTCAAAGACTGAGGGACTGGTTYACTTAAGAAAAGCTAAACAATCAGGTAAAATACTTGCCAAAATAATTTTATTTCCTTTGTGCATTCAAATATTTATAAACATACTTTCTGTAACTTTTGAAAACAGCAGCATCTTATCACAAAACAATTTTCTGAACTTAGCTACATTTTCTTCTTTTTAAACAACCAGTTCATGAGAACAGATTCTTCCTGCTCTCAAAGTACAAAATCAGGGGTGAAGCTGAACTGCTTGGCAACAGGAACAAGCAAGATACTTTCTTTCATAAAAACCCAATTTCTCTGCAGCCTCATTTTGCAAGCAGAGACTGTTAGAAGCAGATTCACAGGGCCACTTGTCAGAAATCAGACCAACAGCAATGCTACAGGTTCCTGGTTTTAAATCAGACCAACAGCACTGGTACAGGTTCCTGGTTTTAAATCAGACCAACAGCACTGGTACAGGTTCCTGGTTTTAAATCTTGCCTTCTGTCCAGACTCAATCATTGGCTTTCTGTGGACCATGGGAAGTGTTTCTGGTTGGGGTGAGCTGGCCCTTTGATAACAGGAAAGCTGTTTGTACAGTTTCAACACCACCATAATCGATCAATGRCCAAGGCTGATACATTAATAATCATGAAATAGTACTCAGGGTCTGTATTTAAACAAAATGAAAATGTGGAGATTACTCCAGAGTGCAGGGWTGTTGTAATTCAAGCCCTGAGCCCAACATGCCTCTTTGAAGCCACTGTCTCCAAACTGTCCTCAAGTTTCTAAACAGAACAGGCTGCAGTGGCAAATGCTGCATCTCCATTTCTGCAAGGAGAAATGCTACATTTCCCAACTTTCAAAATTTCCTTAACATTTACAATTTCAAAACAGCTCTTTAAGTTCACGCAAAGCTTTAAAGAACAGTGGGTAAYTCCATCTTCAGAGGGCAAAATGAAGTGATTGTGTCATGAAGAAGAGCTGCTCCTCACCCTTAGGACACGAGGTAAGCACTGAGCTCCTGGCACTCGTAGCAAGCCACGCTGTCCAGGACCCATTCCCGAGTTACCATGGCAACGTTGTTCTGCTGCTGGATTGCTGAAAGACAAAGAATCAAACCATGCAGTGGTAATTGAGGAGTCAAACCAGCTTAAGGTGAGTCTGCTCTGCTTTGTGTGTGATGTTTTAAAAGCTTTGATGAAAATCAAGAAATCTCAAACCAGTGATGTTTAAAGTCTCAAAAATCACAAGTCTGAAACCAGGCAGGTAATGCTGCTGCTCCAGAGAGCAGAGCTGTCTGGCCACAGGCAGTGAACACACAGCATAAACACTAAAAACAAAGAATGCAGTGGTTATATTTTAATTTCAGATCTCAGTGACAGAGCCTTGGTTCCTGTYTGCCCAGGCATATTGAGTGTGTGACAAGCAATGAGTGTCATTAAGACAGAAGCAACAGAAAATTACTGAAGTGTTTTTAGTTCTTCCTCATCCCAGGATCTTTTTCTCATTTTTCCAGTGCCATGGAAACAAACAGCTGGGTTTTTTTACATCATTCTGCTTCACTTGTTGGACTCCACTGTAGACTACCCAGCTCCCATTCACTGCAGAACCCCACTATCTCCAAGTCTGGAACACTTGAACTTTCAATATCTCATGGTTTCTCCAGAGTATTTTGCTTAAAAGAAAAAAATGTGCAACTCTTATCAGTTAAAGCTTTTTAACACGACCTTTCCAGACCAAGGGAATATTGTTCCATCTGAGGCTTTGTCCTAGATCTTRCTGCTCCTCCAAGGACACCCTTCCCCAACTTTTAAGAACAATTCAATTAGAAAAGTTTCTGTAAAGCTGATGATACAAAAAGGCCAACTGAGGCAACAGCTTTTATCTGCCAGAGCAGCTTTTAAGACTCTATTGCTGGTTCTTGAGTCAATATACTTTATCCTTCTAGAGTTTTCTTTCAAGACTCCAGATACAGTAGAGTTTTGATTCCTCTACAAACCTCTGATATTTAGCTGTTAAAAGGACAGATGTGATAAAGACACTCAGGGTGTATCAGAAAGCAGCCCATGACAGTGTTGCTTTACCTCTACAATCCRTGGTTTCCTTCCAAGCATCTGGCTGCACAACCACAACAGCAGTGGAATTCTAGGATTTCAAGATAAAAAAAATTGAAAATGCTTTGTTATCTGTCTGTCCTTACATCATTCTCATCTCTRTCTACAGAGAGCAATAACTGGGCTAACTCTGCTTCAGAGGATCATTTTAGAGGAATTTAAGAAGTAGCAGAGGGACAAAGACATTAATGATGTCCTTCTGTGATTTCTCTCCAGAAATGCTGCGACTGCATTCAGCCACTAAAAGGCTTTTCATGCTGGAAAGGGAGGCTCAGTGCTGATTTCAAGACTAATTTAGTTATCTGGCCAACAGAAACTGCTTCTCCACTAGAAGGAAGCTGTCTTCTGGGGAAGATTGGCCAGGCCAGGGAGCAAGGGACACTGGCAAGCTGTGCAGGGACACTGCAGGGTCACTGCAACGGACACTGCAAGGGACAATGCCAGGCTATGCAGGGACACTGCAAGTGACACTGCAGGGACAATGCCAGGCTGTGCAGGGACTGTGCAGGGACACTGGCAGGCTTTGCAGGGACACTGCAAGGGACACTGCAAGGGACACTGGCAGGCTTTGCAGGGACACTGCAAAGGACACTGCAAAGGACACTGCAAAGGACACTGCAAGGGACACTGGCAGGCTGTGCAGGGACACTGCAAGGGACACTGCAAGGGACAATGCCAGGCTGTGCAGGGACACTGCAAGGGACACTGCAAGGGACACTGGCAGGCTGTGCAGGGACACTGCAAGGGACACTGCAAGGGACACTGGCAGGCTGTGCAGGGACACTGCAAGGGACACTGCAAGGGACACTGCAAGGGACAATGCCAGGCTGTGCAGGGACACTGCAGGGACACTGCAAGGGACAATGCCAGGCTGTGCAGGGACAATGCCAGGCTGTGCAGGGACACTGCAGGGACAATGCCAGGCTGTGCAGGGACACTGCAGCTCTGGAAACTTTGGGAAGGTGACACCCATCACCACTCACCGGTCTGTGTGTGAACAGGTCCAGCTGCTGCACCACAGAGGCACCACAGAGCTCCACCATCCACTCCAGGTGTTCTGAGGAAATCAGAACAACAGTCAGTTATATTTCAGTGWTTTATATCACATTGAGGCTGACACTATTCCCCAAGCTCTAATTTGAAAGAGATGTCAGCCTCGGTACAAAATCAGTCCTTTCACTTTCAAACCTGCTRGGGAACATCATCTCCCTCTTCCTCCCCCCTAAGTCAGGTCTGCACAAAACAAGACCCTGAAAAAGCCCTGGAACACATGCCCAGAACCTACAGTCACTATTTATTTCCTCTTATCATAAGGATGCAAGACATGAAAYGAGCATTAAAAATCAGAAGTTAGCACTGTGATTATCTCTCATTAACAAAAGTAGCCAAAGTACTTAATTTCCAMCAATTTGTGGAATTGGTGGTGAAGAAGATTAAGTGCCTCAAGTATAAGTGGCACAATTGAGGATCACTGCAGCAGGTGAAAGCACTGCATCCCTTGCAGCAATTACTGTAAATGTCAAGAGATGTGAGCATATTTCACCCAGTCAAAAATAAAGTTATATTGGACAAATCAAAAGGCAGCTACTGAATGAGTGGGAAGTCAAGTACAAATATTTTAAGCAGAAAAATTATAGCTTGGATTTTCAAAACATGTAGCATACTTTATTAAATTTTAAAAGTAAAAAAAATGAAGCTATCCTGCACAGCTTTTTCTTTGTATATTAAATTYTAGCCTTCTCATGTTTCACTTTTAACACCTGCTTCTGCAGACAGAAAGGTACAACAAGGATGTATCAGCTGCTAGGAAAAGAATACTTAGGAACTGTTTGCTAATACAGAAAAAAAATCTCAAATACAAGTGTTGAAGAGCATCAATAACAATTACCAGACAGCATGACATTAATGCTTTCCCTTCAGTGCTAGAGAATCAGAGATAAAGTAGATAAAAGGCCTGGTTTGAAATACAGCAGAATTACCACAGGGTTGTGTGAGGACATTCAAAGAGAAGAGAACACCATTTCCTCTCCCTCTGGARATACAAGTGGATAAAGTTCTTTACCTACACTCTACCCTATGCAGGTATTTTTAAAATTACAGAGGAAAAGAGGTAAAAAACTATCCAAGAAGAGGTCAAATGTAAAATTCTGGTGAATTCACAGCACCCCTCCAAATATTTTTTATGTWAATGGTTCATCCAGCTCCACTGAAACAACACACCTGTAGTCATGTCAGTGAAAGGGCCACAGCAGCAGATCTCAAAGTCTTTAAAGATCTGAAAAGCAAGGAACATGTTAAAGTTCATGTGGGGGTTTTAAAGGACAATTTAATATGCTGTTTTCACTGCCCTTCCAGGGCTTGTTACCAAGTTATCACTATTTCAGAAAGTGTATCCAGAGCTCTTTGTAACCTACAAACCAAAAGATTATAAAAGGCCACTGACCCTGTGTTATAAAGAGATAACATTCACTCCAGGCTCAGTGAGTCACTGCAGAATATCTGCTCTGCTGACAGAGCTGACCTTTCATGCATAAAAATACTTAATTTGTACAACTCTGGGTATGCAGAACAGCAGAGAAATTGGAAGAAGTTCCAGGCATTCAGCAAGCACAGGCACATATCTGAAACAGGACAGAGTTTGCATCCCTTGTACCTTTTCAGTCAGAGCCTGTCGAGCCCTCCTGGGACCTTGATGGTTTCGCCCATTGATTACATCCCCTCGAACTTCAAAGTTCTCCTGGAACACAACACAAACAGGGAATCAGAAGTTAGAGCCTGAGAACACAAAGTTCTGCATCAGAACAGGAAAAGGTCAGATTTCCAAACTGAAAATCTGTGAGTGTGCTCAGGAAATTAATTAAATGGCTTTGCAAGAGAAATGGTGGAGTAATAAAACCCCTGCAACATCAGGAAATTTTAAAATAAACAAATTATAGTCAAACTGTACAGTAGTCTTGCAAACTGAATAAAAGAAGCAGCACACTCYAAGACTGTAATTATCTTTTCAGTAGAGTCTTATTTGATAGAAATTATCTCTACATAACACTATTTTMTTAAGCAAAGAACAGATCTTTTGCYCTATGCCATAATTTATTAATATCAGTAGGAACACTTGTAAAAATAAATCTATAACCTGTTAAAAAATTAATAGGAACTCGTAATGTCTCCAATAACAATGAACACATATAGCCCAAGTATGGTTTTTGGTCCTGGCATTTGGTAAAACTAGAATTCCAGGTTTCAGAGCTAAAATTCCATATATTAAATGATTACATAATATCTGAGGGGACTGCTAAGGCCATCAGTGTAACAGCATTACTGAACCATTTGAGACTTCATTTAAGATAAAAGACCTACCTCATCCAGGATCCTTCCTTCTTTAAAAGACTGAATTATCCCTAAATAAAAAGATCAGAAAAAGAAAAGTCTTTTTATCCAGCAAAATTGTTCTTCCACTGCCAGCAGCCTGACTTCATTGCTATATTAAATTGAAGGGATTTGTACTAAAGGAATACAGTGGAACATTGAAAGAAACTAAAAAAAAAAAATTTTACCTTTTATAAATAATACTAGTTTTATATTAATTGATGCCATGCACTGCAAGGATTTAAAATAAGAGAGACAAAAGGCTTTTGCCACAGTGGGGAGCAATCCAATGTGGCTTTTTGAAAACAGAAAAAGTATTCACAAGAGTAAGAAGCTTGATGTTGMTTGTTTGTTCAGGTTAATTTAAATTTTAGAGTATTTAGAAGAAACACTGCAAAACATCAGAGGGTAAGACATGAAGAGATCCTTTTTCTTTACTGTAACAAGTGAAGGCCATACTCAGGGTAGAAAGGCAAAGATTTCTTAGCTCCAAAACAAGTTATACATACACAGATAACTGACCACCCATTTTCTTCCTGCAATGCCCAGGAARTATTTCAGTGTCCGTTCACACACCAGCTCCTCATCTGCAGAGCAAACAAGAGTCACATCTCTTTTAGTTTTGTTACTAGCAAAAAAAACAGGTTATTTGTTTGGAAAAGCAAACATCTTTTGCTAAGTGCTGCTGCAAAGCATTAAAACTATACAAAAGGTCCAAAATTCCAAATTTCCAAGTGTCACAATGTTACTAAACTGGAGGAAATGAGCACATGCACCTCTTGTGAACCCTTTTTAAAATTATTAAATTAAGATAAGAAGCAAGAAAAGGCATTACTTCTTTGGGAATTATCTTTGTTTGCTTTTGGTTGGCTCTGAACTACTTCACACTAGCATGCTGTAAACATCTGAAAATGATGACCAGGCAGCTGGAGAAACAAATATCAAATTATTTTATTTTCATTAACTTTGAATGACACAAGGAAAAAAAATGCCCTCACACTGATTCTCTGAAATAGAATGAGAAAGATTCACCAGCTTAAACAAAAACCTTACAACAGAGAAAACAATCAATACCTTGTCCTCAAACTTATTAAATTTCTTGCTGACCTGTCTGCTTGTTGGTTAAACTAAAGGTAAAATTCTCTGTCCATATAGGATTTGATCASCTGGGTCCCAACAAACCTGTTTTCATGATGACATGGGTTGTTCCTTCAGTTATTTGATTAGATAAAGTGCTCTGAGTTTTTTTCACAAACTTCCGGACCACCAACTGCAAAGTAGTTAAGAAAATTAACAGTTAGCAAAAAATGAATAGTTTTAAATCACCCAACAGCCCCAGTTTGTAGGAGCATAATGTAATAGGAAAATTACTTTAAAATATCAGTTTTATGTGCTGACACATAGAATGTACATTTCCTAAATCAGTTTTGGCACCATTCAACAAAATAAAGCAAAGCAGAGCWCTTGGTATGTGTTTTAGAACCCAAAAGCCAAATCCGATTGGAAACTGAGTGCACAAACAGGTTTATTAGCAAATGAGAATTATTATTTACAGAAATGCTGACTGTGGATCAGAATTTGGGTCAAGCAGCACCATCTGAGAACACAAACTGAACCAAACACCCCACAGCCCCTCCCCAACTCTAAGGCTTCCTAGAAGTCCCCTGGCTTTGGAATCATGTTTTTTTCCCCCAGACATTAAGGATTTCAAAAGTTCAAAGCCTGACACTGCCATTTCAGGTGGCATTCTCACAGTTTTAGGAGTGATAAATTTGACTTAACTTGCTGCATTGCTCACCTTCAATTCCTACCAGATCAGTTTTATCATACTTAGAGATCTCTCTRTTTAGTGGTAATCAGGAATCATTAATTAATGATTTCAGAATTCTGAAATTCACTTACATGCTCGCTGTGATTCAGGCCTGATGCCACAATTGACATTTCTTTCCTCTTARTCACAGCTGCACTTGCAGAATTTTCTTTCCCAGTTGCACTGTGCAGAACAGGTAGAGAAGAACACACACTTCTCTTCAMWTTGTTTCCTTGGCCACAGCTTTTTTCAGTGTCCTGAGTTACACCAGGCTCATCTGTGGCTTCTGCACTCTGAGGGCTAAAAAGCCTTACAGAGGAGGAAGGGTTATCTGGACTCTGGCTGTCATTTCCAAAAAGATTTGATGAGCCAGATGCATTGTTTTGCCTGATCTCAGATTTCTGCTCCTCTGCGTTTTCTGGAGGAAAAGAGAAATTATTCCTTGAGAAAATTGCATCTCTTTTTGTAGTCATGGTAGAAGGCTGCTACTCTCTCTTTTAGGTTTAAATTCTGCAATCATTTCCTATCATTATGTGTTTATTACTTCATCTTTGCCTCTATCATTACATTTCCTGATCTACAGACAAGACATCAGAATACCTGTGGAACTTTTAGTAGCAAAATTGTCAAAGAGTATGAATTTAAAAGTGAGACAGAAAAACTCCTATTGCTGTCAAAATGCTGTCACACCCCATCTCAAGGGGCAGCCATATAGCTGGTCTTACCAAACAAAGTAGTAACATCTTTTGAAAATTACCAGGAATATATAAATTAAAATCTTTGTTTTACAGAAAAAGTTGTATCTTGGTAATATGTAAAAACATGAAAAGGAGAACACCACCAGAAATCAAAATGCACTGGATTCCTCTTAAATGTTACCTGTTTCAAGCTGACACTGTCTGTATTCCTGCACTGCTTCCTGAGCAGGATTTGCCTTTTCAGAGGGAGTTTTGTTCTTTACAACACTGTCACGCTCAAGGCCTTGCTCCAGGTCTAAACCCTTTTTGTTAGGGAGATCAGAAGATGGAAGCAACAATTCTGGAGACCTTGAGAGAGGGAAATTGATTTTAAAACCTTTTTCACTCTAAGTGTCAGAAAAACGTAGCAACAGTTAGTAGAAACTATAGTAACTTCTCAGAGAGTCAGAGGTATTTTAGATTTTTTTAAAAATAAAAGTTTAGAAAGAAAACCCCCCAAACATTAAACAAAACCATTCACCTTTTATTTTCTTCTCTCATTTGATCCATTCCAAATGTTCCTTCAGCACTGGAATGTGGCAGTTCCTTATGGATGGGTGAAAATTCACAGTTCTGACTTCCATGCTGCTTCAGTGCTGCTTCAAGCACAGCCATTTCTTGCTGAAGTTTTTTCAGGCTAGTTTGCATTGCATTCTTTTGCTGCAAAGGAGACACAAGAATGCCAACTTTAGCAAACTCAGGATAAATTTCTTTAGCAAACACTTGAAAATTAGAAATAGCACAATTGTTCTAAATTAGTTTTTACCAGGTTTTCAAAAGGTGACTGTGGTGCTTTTACTGTAACAAATAGTTCACACATTCCACATCAGAAGCAAAAAACCCAAACAAGAAGTTTATCAGAAGCAAAAAACCCAAACAAGAAGTTTATCAAAGCAAAAAACCCAAACAATCCCACACTTGTTTTGCCAGTCACAATATTTTGTTTTAGATGTCTCAGAGTTTAATCAATCAGAAAAGTAAACAACACAGAACACCTGCACAAATTTGTTGAAAATTTAGTCCAAACTGCATTAGTAGCTCAATACAATGATGTTCATTATTAAATTTTAAATTGAGTCTTCATTTTCCACCATTACTAAAAGCMCCAAAGATGATTTAAAGGACTAAAATGTTTCATAATATTCTTCCTTATTTTCCCCTCAAAATTACATGTGACTAAAGACATGCCATAGGCAGGTCCTGAAAAGAACAGCTCAAGGTTTCACTGGATCCTTTTAAAAACCCAAATGCTTCACCTTCCATGATGAAGCAATTTCCACAGAACTGAATGTTCCATTTGTAGCTCCAGCACTGGCACCGTGTGGAGCTTCTTTGTTACTGAACCCACAGAAACCCCCAAAATCACCCAATATATAAATTSAGGCATTGAGCAGCATTCAAGGTATTAACAGCAGACAAAAAATACATTGCTAGACACACCTTCCATTAGACATTCCCTGTGGGGACTTGTATCTATAATATTCTAATATAGATTTGATTTGATCTTTATACACAGAAGACAAATCTCTGTGCTTCTAAATATCATATGGTAACAAATCTGATCCTTATCACAAAATCCTTATAAATTCCTATATTTAAAGCTTTTATATACAAGAAGATGACATTTCCAGCATTGGTCAAGTGTGGAGATGCATTAATTAGCACCTGCCACAATTAACYACATAAGCTGTGGCCATTGCAATGTAAGGTCAACAGGAGAGGCAAAGCTGGACAAATAAAGGTTTAGAAGCAGCTCTTCAGTTCTGCATTAATTATGCTTTTGGAAGTAATTTAGTGATAAAGAATTATGATGAAAGAAGTTTTCTATCCAGTTGATTTGACAGCTTTTATGGCCTTGCTTATCTCCTCAAATTCGAGCTGCTTCTGGCATTTAGGGCACAAACTCACCTGTGTAGTGAGTATTTCACCCTGGGAGAATGGCTCACATGAATCTTCCACAATACTTATTTCACTCTCATATCCAGATGCTTCACCTTGAAAAAGGTGGGAAAAAAAAACCCTGGGTTAAAGAAAAAAAACAACCAACACAATCCATAATCTCTTAACCACACAGAGGTTTTGGAGAGCTAATAACTGTAAMAATAAAGTGACAAGTTTTGAAAATGTTCGTGTTAGAAACACAGATCTCCTTTAAGTGAACATTTTGAAGAACACCATGTCACATACATGACAAATGGAACAGAATTCAGTGTTTCAGCAGTGATGAAAATTCTAAACATTTACAAAGGCCATAAAAAAGTCAAAATGTTCACTACAAAATTCTACAGCCAATTTCTACANGTCATGGTAGAAGGCTGCTGCTCTCTTAGGTTTAAATTCTGCAATCATTTCCTCTCATTATGTGTTTATTACTTCATCTTTGCCTCTATCATTACTTTTCCTGATCTACAGACAAGACATCAGAATACCTGTGGAACTTTTAGTAGCAAAATTGTCAAAGAGTATGAATTTAAAAGTGAGACAGAAAAACTCCTATTGCTGTCAAAATGCTGTCACACCCCATCTCAAGGGGCAGCCATATAGCTGGACTTACCAAATAAAGTTTGGTAAGTAACATCTTTTGAAAATGACCAGGAATATATAAATTAAAATCTTTGTTTTACAGAAAAAGTTGTATCTTGGTAATATGTAAAAACATGAAAAGGAGAACACCACCAGAAATCAAAATGCACAGGATTCTCTTAAATGTTACCTGCTTCAAGCTGACACTGTCTGTATTCCTGCACTGCTTCCTGAGCAGGATTTGCCTTTTCAGAGGGAGTTTTGTTCTTTACAACACTGTCACGCTCAAGGCCTTGCTCCAGGTCTAAACCCTTTTTGTTAGGGAGATCAGAAGATGGAAGMAACAATTCTGGAGACCTTGAGAGAGGGAAATTGATTTTAAAACCTTTTTCACTCTAAGTGTCAGAAAAACGTAGCAACAGTTAGTAGAAACTATAGTAACTTCTCAGAGAGTCAGAGGTATTTTAGATTTTTTTAAAAATAAAAGTTTAGAAAGAAAACCCCCCAAACATTAAACAAAACCATTCACCTTTTATTTTCTTCTCTCATTTGATCCATTCCAAATGTTCCTTCAGYACTGGAATGTGGCAGTTCCTTATGGATGGGTGAAAATTCACAGTTCTGACTTCCATGCTGCTTCAGTGCTGCTTCAAGCACAGCCATTTCTTGCTGAAGTTTTTTCAGGCTAGTTTGCATTGCATTCTTTTGCTGCAAAGGAGACACAAGAATGCCAACTTTAGCAAACTCAGGATAAATTTCTTTAGCAAACACTTGAAAATTAGAAATAGCACAATTGTTCTAAATTAGTTTTTACCAGGTTTTCAAAAGGTGACTGTGGTGCTTTTACTGTAACAAATAGTTCACACATTCCACATCAGAAGCAAAAAACCCAAACAAGAAGTTTATCAGAAGCAAAAAACCCAAACAAGAAGTTTATCAAAGCAAAAAACCCAAACAATCCCACACTTGTTTTGCCAGTCACAATATTTTGTTTTAGATGTCTCAGAGTTTAATCAATCAGAAAAGTAAACAACACAGAACACCTGCACAAATTTGTTGAAAATTTAGTCCAAACTGCATTAGTAGCTCAATACAATGATGTTCATTATTAAATTTTAAATTGAGTCTTCATTTTCCACCATTACTAAAAGCACCAAAGATGATTTAAAGGACTAAAATGTTTCATAATATTCTTCCTTATTTTCCCCTCAAAATTACATGTGACTAAAGACATGCCATAGGCAGGTCCTGATAAGAATAGCTCAAGGTTTCACTGGATCCTTTTAAAAACCCAAATGCTTCACCTTCCATGATGAAGCAATTTCCACAGAACTGAATGTTCCATTTGTAGCTCCAGCACTGGCACCGTGTGGAGCTTCTTTGTTACTGAACCCACAGAAACCCCCAAAATCACCCAATATATAAATTGAGGCATTGAGCAGCATTCAAGGTATTAACAGCAGACAAAAAATACATTGCTAGACACACCTTCCATTAGACATTCCCTGTGGGGACTTGTATCTATAATATTCTAATATAGATTTGATTTGATCTTTATACACAGAAGACAAATCTCTGTGCTTCTAAATATCATATGGTAACAAATCTGATCCTTATCACCAAATCCTTATAAATTCCTGTCTTTAAAACTTTTATCTACAGGAAGGTGACATTTCCAGCATTGGTCAAGTGTGGAGATGCATTAATTAGCACCTGCCACAATTAACCACATAAGCTGTGGCCATTGCAATGTAAGGTCAACAGGAGAGGCAAAGCTGGACAAATAAAGGTTTAGAAGCAGCTCTTCAGTTCTGCATTAATTATGCTTTTGGAAGTAATTTAGTGACAAAGAATTATGATGAAAGAAGTTTTCTATCCAGTTGATTTGACAGCTTTTATGGCCTTGCTTATCTCCTCAAATTCGAGCTGCTTCTGGCATTTAGGGCACAAACTCACCTGTGTAGTGAGGATTTCACCCTGGGAGAATGGCTCACATGAATCTTCCACAATACTTATTTCACTCTCATATCCAGATGCTTCACCTTGAAAAAGGTGGGAAAAAAAAACCCTGGGTTAAAGAAAAAAAACAACCAACACAATCCATAATCTCTTAACCACACAGAGGTTTTGGAGAGCTAATAACTGTAAMAATAAAGTGACAAGTTTTGAAAATGTTCGTGTTAGAAACACAGATCTCCTTTAAGTGAACATTTTGAAGAACACCATGTCACATACATGACAAATGGAACAGAATTCAGTGTTTCAGCAGTGATGAAAATYCTAAACATTTACAAAGGCCATAAAAAAGTCAAAATGTTCACTACAAAATTCTACAGCCAATTTCTACAAGCATTTCAACTGGGGGAAAAAGCTTAGAGAGGCTGTGAAATTTTGCTGACAAGTATCACATTGCAGTAATAGAACCAGGATTTCCCTCAAAAATGAATTCCCATCTGACAGTCTCTAGGGCCCAGTCTGTTCATTTGTGCTCTGAACAAAGAACACTGGAAGAACATAATTTTCAGGAAATAAACCACTGAGGGGTTTTTTGTTTGATTGTTTAAGGCTGATACATTCCTTTAGAAGAGCAAGCACCCCATAAATACAGAACAATGTTCCCGTGCAAACACCAAAAATTTTGGTGTGTAAGGATTTTATAAACTGAGAAGAGATAATAAACAGATTATAAACAGCTGCAGAGATAAAAATCTTGGCTTTGTACCTAGGTGTGCTCCCATATCTGGATCYTCTTGGCATTCATCTTTGCTTCTCCTCAGCCCTCCATTACAATTTTGAGAAGTTTCTTTACTCTCATTCACGTTGCTGATTTGTTTGGATACAGGAGCTTGTGGCGAGTGTTTCTTCAGCTCTTGTGCTTCATTAACAGATTCTTCAGATGCATTGGACTGGGAAGAAAATAAATTGACAGAGCATTCTGACTCCTGGCTGGGTGAAACACACACATTGTTTAGGGCAGCTTCAGGCACTTCCTGCATAACGTTGTCATCATTGCTCCCAGTGGGAGGAAACATGTTGGGACTCCCTGGAGACTCCACCACCGRTGGTATTTGTTTATCAACCTGCAAAGGTGGGCTTGCTGCTTTGCTGCAGATCAATGACTGAAAGCATGGTAACTCTTCATCCTCACAGGATTCCTCATCTGATGATGGCAGTTTCTGCACTCGCCTTCGAGATTTTTGAATACCTCGAGATCTTGGCTTAGAACTTGCATTTCTGCTGKGCAGTTCATGTCCCAGGGCGTTGTCACTTTTTGCAAACACCGCAGATTGCTCGTTCCTATCCGTTTCACAGAAGCTGCTGTTCTCAATATCAGTATCAGAGCACAGCAARCCATCAGGGGTTTCAGAGGAACCTGTGAGAACACTGCTCCCTCTAACAGGTTCTTCTGGAGCCTCTGCAACCAAACACTTGGGCATTGCTGTGCTAAGGGTTTGGRCTGCTTGCTCTTCATCCTCTGTGCATTTGCTTTCGCTTTTGCTACTTTCTGTCCCAATGACTTCACTGCTGAATTCAGCAGGGTTTTGCTGACAAACTGCAGGACAAGTTATTGATCTGGACTGAAAATGTAGATCTGGTTCTTTGCAATCAGCTTCAGTCTTTCCTGCTTGACTGCTCTCTGAACTGCAGCCTRTTCCCTGGCCCATGTTTAAATCAGTTTGTTTGGAACTGTGCTTTGCTGTGTTACTCTGATCACTTTGGCTTTTACTACTTTCAGTGGGATTCTGTCTCAACTCACTTCCTATCCCTATGTCAGTTGACACTGGATTTTCATTGCCTTGCTGTTCCAACAATCTGTTTTTGCTCTCAGTCTCAGCAGTGCCTGTTCTTGCTGGTGTCWGAGTCCCTTGATCAACACAGGCAGACTCACAAGTCTTAAGCTCCTCTTTTTCAGAAACCCTGCTCGAGCTTTGAGCAGTTTTCTCTTCTTGCAAACTTTCTGGTTGTAAATGTTTGCTAGGCTTGTTTTCTACCTGAGCAGCACATGATGGATTTAAATTTGCAGAAGCAGAWTCTTCCTGCCTGGGAATGTGAAACAGGCTAAAGGATGAACGCTTTGAATGCCTAAATATATTCCGTAGATATTGTGTGTCTAATTCACTGTCTTCAGCTTCCTTAGGCAATTCCAAAACATGTTCAGCCACTGGCARCTTTGGAACACTTTGTGAATTGTGCCCATACTCCTGGGGAAAAGCAGAAGGTGATTCAGTGTTCTCTTCAGTCTGGTGAGAAGCAGTAGGCACGGAGGGAGGCTGCAGGAGGAGAGGGCTACCTCGTATTTCACTGTCTTCAGAACCTGTACCAGGCATGGTGGAGCCCCAGTTTGAAGGCTCATGTGAAGATGAAGGATTGAACAGATTTTTTCCAGTTTCTGCAGTGGCAGATAAATTCTTTACACCAACCTGCATTTCATTTGTTTCCAGTTCACCCCCCTTCACATTAGTGACTGRTTTGTGACTCAGCATATCCTGAGGCTCACACAGATCTTGGCATTCAGCAGAGGGAGTTGCCACATTCCTTTGGTCTCCAGAGACAGACTTTCCACAATCACTGTCACTCTTTCTCACTCCCTTTACTCCTTTCCTTGYTCCTTCTGTCATTTCTTTAGCACGTAACTGAAGCCTTCTGCTGCGTCTGACTTGATTTTGCTCCAAATCAGCTTTCCTGGGCTCTCCACTGCTTGGATAGCTCTCAATCTGTGGCTCAGCTGGATCAGGGGAAACAGAATTTCTATCCACTACCAGCTGTAGAGCACACATAGTTCTAGTGGAATGCCTGCATCTTTTTGCTGCAGGATTTCTTTTTTTGGTGCTTTTCTGATCACAGCTATACATTTCTAATTCTCCATCACAGTGCTTGCTGGTGACCTTCTCAGTAGCTTTCTTCCATGTAGAGTTTCCTCCTTCCTCAAGTTCTGTCAGTGTGTTATTTGCTCTATTCTGAGAGAGGGGACTCTCATTAACAGCAACACTTTCATCACATCTTTTCTTYTCAGCATCTCCAAGGCACCAATTACCACTTTGAGGGTCCCCATCTGCCTCTTGTGTATCTTTTTTCTTGATGAAATCCTCAGGCTGCAGGGCGCAGGCAGTCTTCCTTTTTCKTTTGAGTCTGTCTTTGCTGAAACTATCCAGGCTCTTCTCAGCAGCCACATCTTCCTTTCTCATAGCAGGCAAAGCATCTCTCAAGGCAGAAGGGGTATTTGATTTCCTCTCTCTCTTGTATGTTTTTCCAAATATTTTGTCTTTGATGTTATCTGCTGTTTGTTTTGACCGCCTCCTGTTTCCTTCAACTGCTGCAATTTCCATGGAAYCTACCTTAGGGCCAGTCTTTTCTGAAATACAGGATTCTTTAACTGATAAACACAGATCTCCTTCCCCTGAAGCATCACTTGATCCAGCAGATTCAGCTGGGGAAGAACTGGAAGACAGAATCTCATTGCTTTTTGAAAACCATTCATTGACTTTCTGAATGCTCCGCTTCAGTCTCTTCTTGGAGACTTTGTTCATGGGGGTGGAGTGAAATGTCTCTGGYTGAAGCAGCTTCTCCAGAGGAAGTTCCTTGCCTTGGAAAGAGTTGTTCTCAGGTTCACACGCTTCTATAGCTTCTTCACCTTGTACAACAGCATCCATTTCCTTGCTTTCATCCATCCTGCCCTCTGAACTATCTTCTAAATCACACTCTTGGTTTTCACTGTTGCACTTKGTTTGCTTTTCATCCATTTCTTCTGCGTCCTTTAAGGATGGTGTGTCCCCATTTGCTTTGGGAATGGCATTACCTATTCTGTCACACTGCTCTGGGTGTAGRTCTGCAGCCAGAACATGTAAGGGAGAGCTCTGGCATTCAGTCACATTCACTTGGTCAGCTTTGGCACATCCAGCCATGCTCTGAGTGCTTTTCTCACTCAAGCCTTCCTTTGAGAAATCACTTTCACCTGTTAAGATTTATARGTATTATAAATTATTAAGCTCTATTTTACACACACAAGCACAGTAACGAGCTTAATGGCTACTTTGTTTCAAAAGACCTGCTCTTATTTCCCCCAAACCAGAATATTACACTGCACAAATCTCCCTCTAGAGAAAGGCAGAAAGATCATATTACACGTTCTTCTATTTTTTTTACATGAATTACCAGCTGGTGCTCTCCAATTGTACTATAAGGTATGATATGGCTCATGTAGAATAGATKAAGTTTTGTACTTTGATCAAGTTATTTTTTCCCTTTTTGTTCCTGTGTATAGAACATCCACACTTAAATATCTAGTCTAYAAGAATAATCTCATATCATACCATCACTAGGTGTAGGCATCAACAGAACTATATTATAGAATGCAAATAAAATGTTAACCACAAATAAAATAAAAATGCTAACTTGTGGTCTCTTYCAAGCTTAATCATCTTTGTCACCAAAATAACACACCTATGACATTTAGTAGTGTTATTTCTTTGGYATTCAGCTTGTTGGGCTGTGCAGGGCAAGAATTTTCATTCTCTTTCTCAGCACTCTCAAGTTCTTCTAATCTTTCTTGAGAAGAAATCTGAACTGCTGCCTCAAACCTGTTGGGAAAGAAAAGTTACTTTTATTGCAGACAAAACCACAACAGACAGAATAGAAGATGATATTTATTTTGCCCTTTTTGCTCTCTGAAACAATTTCTGGAGAAGCCAAGCTGCATGATTGATATTCATCACAACTAGATACCTTCAGAGTTTCAGGTCATTTCTTTAAAAAAATCCTCCCTCACAATCCTGAATTTAATATTTACTTTCTTAAACACAGTAAATATTTTTCTATTGAAGATCTATGTAARCAACAGAATATTTAGAAAAGAGTTTTAAAGCATGTAATATGGCAAACTGTTGGAACTCAGCTACCCATTACACCCTAATGCTCTCAAAGTTGAAAATAATTTGTCAGCTTAAGAATTCTATCAGTCCTATGCTCAGAAACCAGAACATAGKAAATGAGAATATTGAACTATTTTCTTTAGAAAATGTGTATTCCTTAATCAGCTTTACTTACCCAGTTTTGTTTGCCTGTTTAAAAAACTCTTCAGATGATTCAGAGCCTGAAAACAAATCAGCTGTTACTCTGGTTGGAATGATTCAGAGCAAGGTGACTTGCCAGATTAAATGTTTATCATCAAATACATGCTAGTCCTCTCTAGAGCTAGATGCTTTCAATTTTTAGCAGTTGAAATCAAGTTAGTTGTGAAGTATTTTACCTAATTATGATCTCTGTGTATAACTATCTACATGGCTCCAGCATAAAATTCTATTTAAGTACAACGACTGGTAACTAAGAATTAACTAGCTAAAACTTAGTTTCTAATTTCTAAATTTATACATGAAACTACTAGTAGTATTTAGAATTTCAAATTTGAGCCTAGTAAATACAATAAAGAAAAAAGCAAGGAAATAAACTGTACCCATTAAAAGCAGTAATTCCTTCTTTGAAGGAACAACATAAAAAATAAGATATGCTTGGCATCTGTCTTGTTTCTCATAGCAGTCAACACCAGATAAAATAAAATTCTGAAGAGCTAGGATAGATAGCAATAAACTATTCATTTCTCAAACAGACTTTATTCTCATCTCAAGCACTGGTGACAAGGCTTAGCATTCTTTAGGAAACAKTAGTTACCTTTAGCTATAACAGCTGCAAGTTTTTGCACATCTGTAAACTTCTCTTTGGATCTTGCACACAAAGGCTTAAGGGYTCACTACAKCAGMATTATTTSCCATTATATAATAAATTATRTAAAAAMCCCTTTTGATTTACRARCTTGGAATTATCCATGATTTGTCCYTTTGTTGTCATTTAGKGTGTTAAGGAGAAATTAGTGTTTATAAAGATTTGAACATAATCACCTTTCAKTACTTTGCAAGCATTGTACACAAGATCAATTAGAGTGGATTTGCAACAGATCTTACCAAATTCCATATAAATACCCTTTTGAGAGTCACATTTCTGGGCTTTGTTTCTTGGGCAACCCATTTTGGGATCTGTAAGCTGAATATTCACACTAGCTTCCTGCTGACAGAAAAGCAGAAAGGAAATAGTTATTTATAAAAGTGGGGTGTTAAAAAAAAATCACAGCTATTTAAACTTTAGCAGGGGGCTAATATAAATATTTAGTTTATATGCATTGATAGGTTCTATGCAAAGGTCCTGTACAAGTAATTTATCATGCTGGTATCAGTAATGAAATGTGTCAATTGAAATAATTTATATGCACTTAACAGATCAAATACATTCTGTGGTGTCTAACATTCCACTCAGCATTAAGCAAATGAAAACAGAAACAACATGTCATGGACAATCACACACACAGAAATTACCCCAAGCTGGGTAATGCCTCATGAATCCTAAGACATAGTTATGATCTTACCCCTAAAAATGATAAAAACCCTACAAATAACATGAATCCTTAGGCATAGTTAGGATCTTACCCCTGAAAAGGTGAAAACCCTGCAAACAGACAGTCTCATGAAACAAGCAGGTTGAACAAGTTTTCAATGCTAGTTGCAGTAACAGACTATATTATGGCAATGTTACATACAAATTTAGGTCATTTTATGTAAACATCTTTCTCAAGTGGGTTAGGAAGACAAAAATATATAGACAAAAATATAATATGGTTCAAGACATTACTAAAGACAAACAGCAATCTGAGATCAACCCAAAACCTCCTACTTCATTCATTAATGTATATGCATGTATACACATTCCAAATACATTTTTAAACAATCCATGAAAATAAAATGAGAAAGAACAGTTACCAAGGTRCAGTTTTCTTGTCCTTTAGCACTTGTCCTCCTGTTTCTGAASCCCTTACTTTGGATGACAGAACTTTCTTTACWTAGGAACTCAGAAGCAGTGTCTTCCACAGATGTTTTAGGAAAGTCATGACTCTTTAAAACTAAAAAATATTATTAGGTTAAAAAAAAATAACCCCACAGATTATGACCCAAATGTTATATATTAATGAAATAGACTTTTGTATACCCCATGCATTTAGAGCATATAAGCTAAAATATGTTTATCCAAGAAAGAAATCTTGTTGAATTATTAGTCTGATTATTCTGAGTACTCTTCAAGTAACAACTCTTCAAGTAATAACTAAATTTTCGATCCTGCCAATTAATTTTCCCAACCAGTTTTGGTTATACAGATAATCTAACAAGAACAGGATCTAATTCTAGTGATTTTAGAATGGCTGAGCAAGTTGAAAACAATTAAATAATAAAGTCTATTTTTTAAAAACACTATCATCTGCCCCCAACCATAATGTCTTGTTTACCAAAATATAAACAAGCACATGTCTGACTTGCCAAGAAAAAAACTTTCAATTACTGTTCCCATCCTTATTACTGCACAGTAAATGGGATACCTTATAAATAATAATGATATGTCAAAATYTGATTTAAAAAAAATTGGGGGCATACATTCACACCACTTACACTTCACTCCAGTGTCAAGCTCAAAAGCACGGATGGTTTCCAACAGTCCTTCAATTAGTTGCTTAAATCTGGAATTTTCTCTCAGACTTCTGCAATAACAACAGTACTTCAGTTATTTTAAGACAAATGAATGGGTTAACTATAAATACTTCTAGAATGTTGGCTGAAACAAAAAAAGGGATAGAAATCTAAAGTGGAAGATGAGAGAATAGGAAAATTTTGCCAAGGAATAACAACAGAATTCCACCAAACAAACATTACTTAAATGGAATTAAAACTATGACAAAAGTGAACATATTTTTCCAAATGTCATTTCAGTAGAGAGAAATCA
>NW_026623643.1:450513-471857 GCF_030028575.1 Malurus melanocephalus
TTTTCTTTGTAATTTCAGTCTCATGTTGATATATTTTAGGACTRTTGTTCTAACAATAGAGTTCAAACATTCATCCTCAGGCCCCCTTAGAGTTGCATTCCTCACCTCTTGGTAACTTCAGTCTTACACAGAGGACACTGTGCCACACCTTTTTTCTTTTTGCTGATAAGCTTGAACATGCAGAACCTATGAAAAAAGAACACTTGGGGTGGTAACAAGAGAAGGATATAATTTTCCTTAAATCTGGGTATGCACATTCACCACCATTCTTGTTCTGGTATTACACTGAGTTCATTGATCCACTCTGACACATTTGTGAAGCTGCAATTCTSTCCTCCACAGAGCTGACTTTTTCCCCTAAAGCAGCTACACATGAAGTTATCAATACATGCTATATGCACATCATTAGCACTGAAGAAGTATATATGGAAATTAAAACTAGTATTTATAGAATTAAAAATGCTAAGAAAAAAATTGTACACAGAAATTAAAAATTACATTGCACTTGCAAGTTTTCAAACCTACCTGCAGAATATGTGATCACATTTTGTTGAAACAGGYTCTTGTACCACATCCAAGCTACAAAAAGTAAAACAAAAACAAGAATACAGCAATTATAGACAATAGAGACCCAGACTTCAACCAGACCCTTTGCTATTTCAGCATTTGTTTGCACCAAAGAACTAAAGACCTCATCCACCTTGCAGAGACAAGGGACAAAAACCCACACTGCTTTACAAACAATAATCCAATCAAATACATTTTYCCCCCCTCACTGAATCAGAGGACTAACACATTCAGGTTCTAATATCAAAGCAAAATTTACCCTTTACATAAGAGCAAAATTTCAGTTTTCTTGAACTTTCTAATTTGAGCCTTCCAAAACAGCAACGTTTACTCTTAAGTCTTCTTACTTTCTTGTAAACCATAGAACTGACAAAGCATTTTCAAAAGATAAAAACGATTAATTAAAGATACTGATATTATTCCCTGGCATACCATATGGGGCACTCCAAGGTCTTCTGCATAGCTGAAAGCACATTTTGCACATGTCCAATAGTAATCACTGAGCAGTCCATCCTTCACATCCAAAAACACTACACAGAAAAAGCAAAAAATATTATCAGCTTTATATCTGCATTTTTGCATCCCATGACTTTGCACTRTTCTCTCATTGTGCTCTAACCTACAGAATGGTTTCAAATACTGAAATGGTACTGAAAAGAATGAGAAAGTAGTGTCTTTACAAACAGAYTCTGACTCAGGAGTGAGATAAGGCTGATATTAAGAAATAGAAAAAAACAATAAGAAGGATTTGCATAAGAATCCTACTGATTAGCTTACTCCAGTCTATATTAATAGATTATCTAAGCAGAGACACAGAAATGGATATTGAAAGGGGGCAAYAGATGATARAAAAGAAATTTCATCAAGCGTTTCGGGGAGCCTATAACTTTCAAATACCTTAACTAATGGGGAAAAAGAGAGAGAACTGCAACCGAAAAATTAAAATAAAAAAAAACCTGTATCCTCTATGAATTTGAGAGACCCCATGGGAAATGCCCATAACCTCTCCCTTCATTCACGAATAAAGTTACAAGACTCTTCTGTCTCCTTTTTAGACATAAACTGAAATGSTTGCTGCCATTTCGTGAGCAAGACTTTACAGCACAGAGGAGTTGTTACTCTGATTATTTACAGTTCAAACTTCTCGAGTGTCTTGTAGCCAAAGGAGCAAAAAGAAAGGGTTYAGAGCAGCGGCATTCAGGAGAAACRCAATGAGGGCACAGAGCACAAAAAGAGAGGTGGAAAAGCATACAGAGAAGACAGCAGACRTACTCGGATCCTGGGCGTACCTGCACGAGCCAGCACAGGTGAGACCCCACAGCAAAGGTCGCAAATCCTGAAAACAAAGAGAAACAACTTGAGCTTCCCGCAGCGGCAGTTCGGGCTGGCAGGAGCCCCGGCGGAGGCAGCGCGGTGCCGGTATCGGTATTAGTATCGGTATTGGTATCAGTATCGTTACCGGTGTGTCCGGGCCGGGCCCGGTCCCGCCGCCCGCCTCAGCGCCGCGTTTCGCGCCCTTTCCTCCCCGCCGCGCGCAGCCAATCAGCTGCCGCGGAGCCGGCACGCGCGCCTGCAGCGCCCTCTTACGGGCTCCTTCCTCCTCGGCGGGGGGGCGGGGCCGGAATGGGCGAATCTGATTGGCGCTGCCGCCGCCACGTGACCCACAGGCGCTGCGCAGGCGCCGGACGTGCGTGGCTGTGTTTATTGTTGTGGTTTCCGCGGCTCCTGGCTCCTCCTCCCAGCCAATCAAAGCGGCGGGCGGGATGATTGGCAGGCCGCTCAGCCAATAGGCTCGCGCAGAGCTGTCCGGGCCGGCCGCCCTCGGGCCGCCATGTTGTGCTGGTCGGGACGGCTGTCGCCGGCCCCGCGGGAGCGCGCCATGGAGCCGCGGGTCACCCTGCGCGTCACCTGCCGCGGCGACACCCGCAGCTTCGTCGTGTCCGACCCAGCGCTCACGACGTGGGCCGATGTGGAGGCCATGGTGAGCGCAGTTTGGCCGCGGGAGGCGGAGCGGGGCGTCCCCCCCGGAGGGTGAGGGGCCGCAGCCGTAGGGAGCCGGTGAGGTGAGGTGCGGGCCGTGACAGCAAATMTTCCAGGGCCTGGCATCTCCTCCCGAGCCTTCCAAAGCGGTGTCCCCCATTTCCTAGACTCCTGGAGCTGGTGGTTGATACGGCTGCGATCTCGGTTTTTCTTTAGTATGGTTTAATCCTGCTGGACGTTTAGAGTGACGTGAAAAGCCTGTTTTGGAAAAAGCCTCTTATGGATTCTTTTTTTTTTCTGTGTGAGCAGGTGGTCTTAGCTGTGTTTTTTGCCCGTTTCCACAGATATGGGCACTTGGTTTGGCACTGTATCTCTCTATAAAGTACATTCTATTCCTCTTATCTCCCCTTCTTTTACTTCTTGAAGTAGCTATGGTGAATAATACGTCTGTTGCCTTTCTGAAGATTTGTCTGTGCTCTCTGGGCTGCTAATACATTTTAGGTGTCTTGCTTCCTGGAGCTTTGTGTGTGCTAGTTTGGATATAATAGCGTCTGACTGGGTCAGGCATGCGTAGGCAGTTGCTTATGAAGGTCTCGTTAAGAGTCTGGTCTGTATAGTTAAGAGTTTGTTTGGATGTTTGTTTTAGGGGCTATTCAGTGAAAATTCCTGTATTGGCAGAGGGTGAAATCATGTAAGAATTCCCTTGGCTATGATGAAACTAATGGAATGATGGATGGTTATTATTGATTTTGTAGCTACTGTTATTTTTTTTTGCTTGCTTTCAAAGTCACGTCTGAAGAGATCTTGTCACTATTTTATTTTCTCTCCTTTAGCTCTTTTTCTAGCTAATATAGTCTGGTATAAATGCAGAAGGATTTTGCTTTATGAATTACTCAGGTTCAAAGTCTGAACTGGATCATCTTCACTTGTGTTTCAATCCTCTGAAAGAGCCGTCAGTTCAGTCTTAAAATACTTAGTGTCAAGTAGACCCTGCAGGAATGTCTGAGCTAGTCAGAATCCTGCTTGCATCAAAGCTGGAAGCAGATTACTGTGTAAGCATTGTGTTGCCCTTAATCTTAGGTAGTCTGAGAGCCGGGRTGTGTTTGTTCAAGGCGTGGTGTTCTATTACAGTGTTTCCCTAACCAAGGTTGTGCCACGGGGTTGCCTCTGCTGTGTGAATTAATGTTTCAAGGGAGTATCAGTAAAACTTGTGTCTTTCTTATGTTTTAATCTTTTATTAARCGTGTTTGATATTTGTAAGGGACAATGTGAGCTCTTGTTCTACTTTGAGATTAGGGGAACAGTSTGTGGTGCTGGACAATGTGAGTACAGACCACAGTTTTGCCTTGACAAGTTGGTTCTCAGAAASTTGGTTCTCTCACAAAATTCAGGATGTTTCTGGAAGAACCTGTCTGAGGCAGGTTCATTTTAAAATGTGTCCATGTGTGTGCTGTGTCCATGTGCTCTGGTGGTGCTGTGTAAGTCCCAGACTGTTTGCTGAAGCTGCTGGTGTTGTTGTGTTAGGCCTGGACTAGCAGGACTCGTGTCAATTCTTTCAGAGGGTTTCTTTTGGGAAACATACGGCTTTTGTAGGTACCTGGTACAAAAATGTACAGGAGCCTCCAAGACACAGCATATGGAAAAAACCACTTTGATTCTATGATTTCTTTGATGCTGCTCATTCTGCCTTACTAATGTAAAATGCAAAATAACTGCTCAGCTTTATTCTCCAAATTCTGATAGGCTGAAAAAACACTGATCACCTRTGTGAGCTGTCTTCAGGTGCTTTTTAATGTAGAAGGCAGAGTTTAGGGWTTGTTTGCCTTAACATTTGTGTTCTGCAGTGTTTACCACGACTGATTGGTTAATCCTGAGCTTGTCCTCATAGAATGGGAAGGGTATTATTGTTTATTTTGAAGTAAACATTAACCAGGAAAGGTGCAAGGTGAAAGAAACAAATCTGTTAGCTTCATTAGGGCAAGTTAATAACGGTTGGAGGTAAGGCACCAGGAAGAGTTCAGCTCTAAAGGAATGGACTTGTAAAAAAGTGTTTGCTTCAACTGAGAAACTGAAGGGAGGGGTGGARGGGTTATAATGTTATTCCTAATTAATAATCATTATTAACTRAGGAYATCTGTCATCCTGTCTCACTATGGTTTTGTGGGGTTTTTTTCCACTACAGGTTAAGGTTTCATTTGACCTGGACAACATTCAGATCAAATACATTGATGAAGATAATGATGAGGTAAAATACCTGCCACCCCACCCTCCCAATAGCTCAACCAGAAAATGACTGGTGGGAGCCTTTCTGCCTCATGATAATTTGTAGTGTGTCCTTCAGGAGTGTCTGTTATGCACATTGGGGTGGGGTAACGTTTGCCCCTTTAAATAGGAAAATAGCTGATAGTCTTGTGGTTTTACTCTTAATGCAGCAGACATATTTTAAAATACTTCTTTTAGGCCTTTCTTTTTCCCATCCCATTGAAACAGCCCCTGTTATCTGTGCTCTGTTATCTGTGCTCTGAGGGAGGATTGTTTCTGTTGAGGAACTTTTTGTTTTTTTTTTTTAAATGAGAATAGTTGTAACTGTTTTTGTTCACAGCTGTGCTAAAGCCCTGTCTCTTCAATCTAGACTCCTTCCTCTGGAAAATGTAGGTCCCCTGCCATTAGCATATGTTTGCTTCGATGATCTGGTGTACTCAAATCCTCTGCTTGCTTCATGCAATTGCAGTAATCTCCAAGCAGATTACTGACTCAGAAAACAAATTGGTTACTTCTAGTTGTCCTTGTTGARTAACTTCCTGTTTGGCACAGGTTCAACCTCTCATATTCTTTCTGTTTATCTAGAGTTTCAGAGGAGAATGTAACTCTCACACAGAACAGAGTGTTCCACTGCTTGGATTATAGCTCTGCTAAATGAGATGGGGGTCCTTGTTCTTATTTTTTTCCCATWAGGGAAAATGTCAAGATGCTTCTAACAATCTTTCAGGGGAGGATTATTCTCCCATTRTTTGCCATGATATGTCCCATTATTCTCCCATTATTATTTATATAATAATATATAGAAGCATCTGTGAAAGCTTTTTCTGGAATACTGAGCTGTCATTGTTCAGAACCCTGCGATGCTGTAGAGATTAAATAGCTTCTTGTATTAGTGACTTCTATGTGCAGAACTGATAAATGAGTACTTGTGGAAGAATGSCTTACAAAGCACTTAACTGATCTTTTGCTGGGCATTTAAAAAAACTGGGGCTAAGCTCTGGCCTTGTGTAGTGAGCCCAGGGGTACAGGCACTGGTTTTCTGAGGACAGCAGTGCAGAGCCTTGCTTCCTGTGCCAGCCCAATAACAAACACGGGCTGCTCCAAAGCAACACAACTTTGGGTAATGATTAAACATGGCAGCAATAACAAATAGCTAGGAGTAGTGTTTTAGAAATTGTGAATAAAAGTAAATTTATTATGAAATGTGTTCTTTTTAAGAGAATTGTGAAAATGTGTCYGTGGCTCTTGCTCACTGTTACTTYTCTTTGCAGGTTTCTGTGAACAGCAAAGGTGAGCTGCTGCTTTACTGAGGTGAAATCAAGAAAGAGATCCCAACTGCTGCTCATGATTTTTGGAGACTGAATTGAGAATGCTTGCTTTTTGATTTTTGTATTTTATATATGATTTGGTATCATATTCTTCCCAAGTGAAGGACTTCTTGATCCATAGGAACAAATTAGAAGTGRCTAAATTAATGGAATGTTGTGGCTGTTAGCTGTGAAAATGTGTGCTTGTTGCTGTATATACAATTTCTTGCACTATTTAAGAGAATTTACAGGAGGTAGGGGAGGCCCCTTGTCATGTAAGGRTTTCTAAGTATTGTGTGCTAAACTTACACCTGTTGTTTGGGATAGGGGATATTCACACTTCTTTCTATTTTTCTTTAGAGGAATATGAAGAAGCTCTGAAGGTAAATGTGTTCTTTGACTTTTCCCAATATATTTATCCTTCTCCAATTAAAATTGGTGCAGCTGAGAAAAAAAAAAAAAAAACCCAGCATTACCTGGCCCAGGATATCAGAATAGCCCAGTTTTCTAGCTTTGGACAGTAGCTTGAATGTATTACTATGTTTTTCTTCCATCCTAAGTAATCTCCATTTTTATAAATCAGTTTAATAGGCATTTATGGTCCAGAGCCCTTAGCAGCAGTGGGTTGGTTTAGAGACTGACTTTCTCAAACACTTCCAACAGTAATCCCATGTTTGGAAATACTAGGCTCTAGTGAATCTCTTCAAAAAATCTTGCCACACAGCCTCTGCTGCCAGAGTATATTATTAAAACTTACTAGAATCAATGCTTGGTTAATTTATAAGCAGTTAGACAAAATATGAATGGCATTCCTTTACATTTCTGCTTTACATTATTAATGCTTTCAGAACTTTTTGCTCATGGTTTGAATTTCAAATCTGATAATTTCAAAATAATCATAAATTCATAGACACTATTGTTTACTGGCTCATACGATCACTTTATTGTAGGCTGAAAAATTCTGGTAGGATATTTGCATAATTATCCTTTGGCTTTTAATGCTTTCTAATAAGCRTATCAGTAACCTTTAAGAAATAGARGGTCAGCTGWCTTTACCTTGCATCTCTCTCAGTTTTTGTGTCTCTTAGTCTTTCCCCATCCTTTCCATAAACTCTCTAATGTWGTGTAATACTGTATTTTTATGGGTTTTGTATGCTGATTGTAAGTGGAAAAGGTGKTGTATGTGTGTACTATTTATTTAATAGATTGCAGTGAAACAAGGAAATCAGCTTCAGATGAATGCCTATGAAAAAAACGCTTCTYGTGCTTTGCAACTCCATGAAAAAATCGTGACAGAAAAGCTGGTGCTTCTTAAAGATGAGAAGAAACCACTTTTGCACTACTCCATGCTAGCTCAGGGATTGGAGGAAGAATTAAAAAATGACAAGGAGCTGACCATTCAGGTAGGAAGCCGAGCTGTATTAAAACATTATAATTCTCTTTGTAGACTGATCAATCTGTTTGCCCATATATAAAAAGTGAATTCAGAAGTTGGTCTCTATTTTCAGTTACCTGTACCTGTTGAAGCTTCACTGTTTGAATGTCTTCAAGAGGATAATTTGAGGCTGTCTTTAGAAATACAGGTGCTTTCATGTTGATCATTCTTAAGTATCTTGATACACAGAGCAGTTGGTCTCCTGAGGCCCTCATTGCATTTTGATAACTTGTGGTTGGCTTGACTTCTGTGGCTTTGGTTTGTAGTCACACTCAAAGGCCAATGAGACAAATATTTCAGGAAAATGTCAGTAGCTACCTTGTGCTGCTTCTCTGCTCTTTTCTGAAGAACTTTAAATATTTTTCTATGAAGACACTTAAAAGCTATCTCAGCAGTTAACTTGCTGTTTTGAGATTTTTTTTTTAACTTTGCATACTTTTTGTTTTGTTTTCTTTCCTCCAGCAAAAGTTAAATGAGACCAGAACAGAAGGAACAAATGAAAATCCTCCAGAATGGTTTACCAGCTACTTGGAAACAGTAAGTGTATGGTCTKGCAAGTATTGGTATACTTAAAGAAATAGATAAGAAGTTGTGCATGGAAGAGATCTTTGTGATGCTTTACTCTAGACACTGAGGACACTTGCCATCATCACTTGTGACCAGGCTCTTAATGGGAACTTCAGGTATACCTATGTCTACTTTTAAGGTATCGCCCCGGTGTAGGGGATACCTTAAAAAAAAAAACAGATGAAGTTCATGCTTATGTTAAAAACATCCCTGGTGGGAAAATCAGAATTTAGTGATAGAGACTCCAGAAGGGTTTGGGAATTGTGTTAATGATTCTGGAGATGAGTTTCCTTCCCTTCATGTAAAGTTATGGAAGAAAAACAATATTGTAAGCACAARTATGTGATTTTGAACTTGCCTTCTTAATAGCTCTGGGCTGTATTTTCTAAAATAAAAGTCCTCTCTGAGGAATGTGGTATTTGTTTAATTTTGTGTAGAGTATGCTGGGGACAGGGGAAAGGATTCTGAAGTAGTCTATGATTTACAAATTGGGACACTTGTGACAATGTAACTCTGCAAATTTTCTAGGTGGGTTTCATCTATGACTGCTTTAATTTCTTTCCAGTTCAGGGAACAAGTGGTTAAGGAGACTGTTGAGAGGCTGGAGCAGAAGCTGTATGAGAAGCTTGTTCATCACAATCAGGCTGCAGATTTTTCTGAGAGCTCAATTACAGCAGCACCTCCACCTTCAGAGAGCCAGTCAGGGAACAGCAACCCCTGTGACTGGCTGATCTCCTGCTGCAACTGCCAGGCTCGGATTGTTGGGGTTCGCTACCAGTGCAGGTAGAACCTGATGGGAGCTGGGGAGTGGGGGGAACCTAAATCTAACATGTGATGGAGTCTGAGAAACTATCTTGGGGTCATAAACTTCTTGGTTTCTAACCCACAGCCTGCTGAACATTTCAGAATGACTACTGTGTGTCTCACCAACAGCTGATGTTCTCTCCTATGGTGACTAGACTWTATCTGCATAAAAGCAGGATTAATACTATTTTGAGAAAAGGCCATTCCTAAAGTAAAATAACTTTGTATTCTCAATGACTCTTTACCTTCTCTGCATATAACATGCAATAATTGTAATGGAAAATGACTGAGAATCACTAATCTATAATAGTTGTTAATTTGGTTCTGAAACTCAGTGAGACTAAGGCAGGTCATACTTTTTTTAATGATCACATTGTTGTCAGTTTAGTAATATGAAATAGGTTTTGATGAATGTCGTATGTAGGTGTTAAAAATGAGGGTTTTACTTGAATGAGGCAATTGCTGTAAAGGTCAGCATTTTGGGACTAGGCAGAAGCGGAGGATGAAATGCCAACAGACATTTCTTTGGATGTTTTTTTTCCCTGCTGGCAAGAGATGACAGTCTGGTTTTTATCAGCCCTGTTTCTGCAGGACCAATCTGCTTCGCATCCCTGAATATTGTTGACATAGCCTCTGTATTTTCATTAAGTATGGTGCTGTTTCTCGTGCTGGATTTTAATAAAAGGTTCTCTCCTTTGTAGCAACAATTTTAGTCACTTGATGCTAAAGGAAGCATCAGTTTTTTCAATGTGTGTTCAAAGAAGTGGGAGCTGTGTTGCRTTTTTGCCAAGAAGAAAGATAATCATCTAGGTATTCCACATGGCTCCAAGTACTGATCTATAAGTGAGACAACCAGCTGCTGTCACTTGGGAACTACTTATAGTGGTAGCATGGTACAGAGTTATATCTCTGCAGAAATTCTTTGCCTTTTGGTCACCTTCTGCCTTTTCTGCTTTGCAGCCTTTGTCCAGCCTACAATATCTGTGAAGAGTGTGARGCAGGAACGTAYGCACACGATCCTAACCACGTCTTGYTAAAGCTGCGCAGACCCATCCTCTGTGTTGCTGACAATTACAGCCTTGCAGAGCTCTCCCCACGCCTGCCTGCCACTCTGGAGCAAGTCAGGTAAATGGTGGCACTTACCCTGTCAATACCTGACAGGATTGTCCTGATAGCAAGTGGAAACACCTGTATTGGAGTTGAGGTTCAGCTTTGATTTTAGAGATAACAAGAAATGGAAATGGTACTCAACCTTTGTTGTAAGTAGCTAAAAAATAGCTACATGCTTACAAAGGGCCTMAGTCATAAATCTTACAGTGTTCTAAATAACAAAGTGGAAAAGGCAGATTTTTGTGTCACAGATGGGTAGTAAACTTTGAGACTTGCTCTTTCTTTGAGCACTCTGCCTTTTTTTTGTTCTTTCAGAGACCATTCAAAATAGTTTCACAAGCAGTTCTGAGGATGTTCTTTTAAAATCATTTAGTATCCAGTCTAGAAGCATGGGACATTTCCTGAAGAGTTCCTTTGAGACTAAGACCGTGTTGGCTAAAGATAAATTCTCATCAGTTTACTGTAATAAGGTGTCTTAATTGCTCTGCAGGCTCCAGAAACAGATGGACAAAAGATTTCTGAAGGCAGAGAAGCAAAGATTGCGAGCAGAAAAGAAACAGCGGAAAGCAGAGGTCCGAGAGCTCAAAAAGCAGCTAAAATTGCACAGGAAAATTCATCTGTGGAATTCTATCCATGTATTGGAAACGAATGGCTCACCTACTCTGAAATCTGAGAATCTCCAGCCTAATACCTTCCTGTAAGGCTTGTTGTTAACTGAGCATCTGGTAGTTGTGCTGACCTTTTGTTATGAGACCAAGTTAAAGGRACAGGAGGAAGGTTATGAAATATCTCATTTGAAGTATGATTTGTCAGTTGTAGAATTTTGTCTAAATGTGATTTGCAAGGTAGAATGTTTTTAATTGAGAGTAGGAGAAAGAAAAAAAAAAACTGATGGTTATTACCAGAAATTTAGTGATTTATATAGATTTAGGAGGAAGGGGAGTGCCTAGAATCGTATAAACACATGCATGTTCATACAGCATAAATGAACATTGCTGCCAGTTTTAAAACTGCATTGCTGCTAGTTTTAAAAGAGTCTGTATCTTCCTGCTTTATTAAGTGTGTCTGCGTAAAGTCAGTACATTCTATATATTTATGTTCAGAGCTATTTTTTCTTCATATTTTTATGTGCTCTCAAGCTGAGGTTCATTAGACAGACGCCTTTGCAGGCAGCTGCTTTGCATTTCCCATTCCCTTTGAATTTATGAATGTGCAGTGTAAAACTTGTACAGTTTGTTTCTTTAATTCATCCCTTCCATTCAGGGCATTTAAAAGCCAAATTAACATTAATTAACAGTTGAACCTCTTCAGTTTTGGTGCATTTTTTTTTTTTATTTCCTCTCCAATCCCAGGAGTCCTAATCAACCCTTCCAAGCAATTGTCCCAACAYTAAGTGCAGTATTTGTGGATGAGAATTTGCCTGATGGTACTCACTTGAAACCAGGAACAAAGTTTATCAAACACTGGCGAATGAAGAATACTGGCAATGTGGAATGGAGCTCTGACACAAAGGTATCTTGCCTTTGCTCTTACTTTTACAAACTAAAATAATTCTGGATGATAACATTTGTGTGTGAAGTCTCTGTTAGGACTTGTTTGAGATTTCCTTTGGCCTGTTGATTCATAGCTGGGAATGCTGGGGCATTTTAACTGTCTAGGTACTCTCTACAAGTGTAAACTATAGGAAGAAACCAATTAAGARTACCATCCCTRAACATGTTTCCCATTAATRACAYGTTCTCCGTGTTAYARTKGTRCAGTTTGACCCTGTTTACAATTGGTCTGTTGCTTTTCTGACCTCCAAACCCCTTTGTTCTGCAAGTGGCTGCATTTGTGTTGAAAGATAGGGGTATCTTTGTGTTGATAATGAYTAATGTGAGAATGAGTACAAGCAGCCTGTCTTCTCCATGCCTGCTATCTTCAAGGCTTTTCAGCAAAGGAACTCTGCTTCCTGCTGCCCACACTTTGTGGAGAAGCTTGTAAAGTTAACTTTTGGCTTTTTCTGTTGTTTATTTCAGTTGAAACTTATGTGGGGAAATCTGACCTTGGCATCTGCTGAGAAAAAAGATGTCTTAGTGCCATCCCTGCCATCTGGACAAGTAGGAACTGTTTCAGTTGAGTTTGTAGCTCCCAACATAGAAGGAACTTACACTTCTCACTGGAGGCTGTCACAYAGAGGGGAACAGTTTGGGCCAAGGATCTGGTGCAGTATTGTTGTGGATCCCTCTCCAGCTGCTGACTATGTAGAAAGTGATTGGAAGGATTCTGACTCCTGTCAGAAGAGTGGAGCTTCCAGAACCAAACAGGCAAGTCACTCATCTGGTATTTGGGGCACTTCTGAATTGCCTAGGAGAAGGAGCATTGTATGTTATTTGGCATAGTATTCCTAACTATCTGCTTGAGGGGATTCTTTTAGCTGTTAGCTTCTAAATTTTATTTTTARTAGTAAAGAAACACAACATATACAGCATTTTTAAGTTCTAATGTAGTTGTTCTTTTTGGCAGACATGAGATTAGTTAGCAGTCTGTTGCAGCTATTTGTCTAGTTCTTTGAACTGAAACACTGTAGGATTTCTCTTTTTAGGTCTTGTACTTTTGGCTCTGTAATGGGTTGATTTAAATATCTTTCAAATTACTTGTGTGTTTACATAAAATTCAAGCTTTACGTTTCATATGATGTTTATTTACTGTGCCTAAGGGGATTCTGGGACACTGTTTTTTTATTTTTGCAGGATGCTTCTTTAAAGACAGAAACAGGTGCTCAACTGGGTSAAATTGCAGAGCAGGCTGAAATACCTATGCCAGCTATTCCTTTAAAGGTCAAAAATCTGCCAAGTGAGAGAGAATTCTATATCCCATCTGTCGATCTCCTCACAGCACAGGTAAGGTGCTAAAATTCAGGAGGAGATAAAGCAAACCAGCTTGAGTTTGCTGTCTAGGTACATAGACATCTGTAAAAAGAAAAYTTCTGAGCTCTAAAATTGGCCACTATTTTCAGAAAGAGTAGATTGCATTTTATAGTTCAGAGCTGGTTTCTCGAACTGGTATCAGGGTTTATCATTATGTGGAAGGTATGTGCAGGACAGGTGAAGAATCTCAAAAATGAGTCAGCCCTGAGTCTTTGGCTCCTAACAAAGGAGTTCTTAGCTTTGTCTCTTGCTGCCCTGATTTGTGCACCAGATTCAGTCACATAAATACATTGTGGGAAGCTGCCCTCTGAACAGAGGAACAGAGTGGTGTTTGTACAGCAGTGGGATCTGTGCTGCCAAGTACCGATGTGATTCAGTTTCAGAGTTTGCTCATGGAAACTGTGGTGTTTCTTCCTGTAGGATTTGCTGTCCTTTGAGCTGTTGGACATTAATATTGTGCAGGAATTGGAGCGAGTGCCACACAATACTCCTGTTGGTAAGGCTCCCATATTCTGTGTGCTYTCTTGAGCACAGACAGCTATCCTTTGTATTTTTCAGTCTTGGYTCTTCACCTTCATATCCCAAAGATCATAACATTCCAGATGTTGAGGAATGCTGCCATTTTCTTTGCACAGCCAGTGGCAGTGTAATGCAAAGCTAGTTGTTTATTCCACCAGATTATCTTGCAAAATAACTGAGTTTCTTCAAAAGTCTTCAAAGAATGTCCCTTAAAAAGAATAACTTTTTTAAATGTTACCTCCTGGAGGCTCCTCCATTAGTGCCAATTATCTTTGCTCCCTGTGTTTTCCAGACATGACTCCATGCATGTCCCCTTTGCCACGTGACAGCCCCTTGCTGGAGAAACCTGGCTTAGGTCAGATAGAGGAGGAGAACGAGGGGAGTGGATTTAAACTAGTGTCTGGTAAGCAGTAGTCCTGAGGAGCTTGGGGGTGAAGGGAGGATATTGTCACTGCTGTGTAGTCAGCAAACCTGATGTCTGAAATAAATTCTAACTGCTGTCTTCCCCTTCTTTGCAAAAAAAACCCCAAAAAACAAACAAAAAAAAAAGTTGTTTGGCTCATAAACCTGTAGTCTGACACTACATTAGTGATTGTTGGAGCATAATATATGTAGATTTGGGAATGCAAGTTATAGAATCACAGCGTGGTTTGGGTTGGAAGGAACCTTAAAGGTTATCCAGTTCCATCCCCTGCCATAAGCAGGGACAGCTTCCACTGTCCCAGGTTGCTCCAAGCCCCACCCAACCTTCCAGGGATGGGGCAGCCACAGCTTCTCTGGCTGTGCCAGGGCCTCCCCACCCTCACAGGGAAGAATTTTTGCCTAATATCAAATCTAAATATACCCTCCTCCATCTTAAATTCATTCCCTGCTGTTCTGTTACTTCATACCCTTGTATAAAGTCCCTTCCAATGCTTTTGATTTGTCTGACCACTAGAATTGTTGAGAGAATCAACAATCTGCCTTTTATAAACTAGGTTATCTCAAAACACTCCAGGTGTGATCCCCATACTTCTCAATCACTTTCTCATTCAACTTGAGCTGAATTTAAAAATCTTTCAATTTTTAGAAAGAATTAACACACAGAGTCAATATTAGCTGTGGCTAGTCTAAAACAGTCTTATAGTTACATTTCCTTGTTGTGGTGGTAAAATCTGTTATGTTTCCCTTTCCAAGGAATGGCAGAAGCCTGCCTTTCTGTGGAYTCCTCCGTGGTGAAAGTGAAAGCTGAACACACATCGAACCAGGAAGAAGGAGAAGAAGATATGAGTGGGACTCAGTTYGTCTGTGAAACTGTAATTCGATCTCTCACTCTGGATGCTGCACCTGACCACAAGCCTCCACAAAARAACCCCAAAATCCTCCAGAGTAAGTCCTGTCATTAGCTGTCTTCTCTGGCTTGACTTGTTTGCAGTCASACATGAGACACAAATTGCTCAGCTCAGGTGGTTGATACAATTTAATTGTTTTTGCTGATTGGTTTTATTAGATTCTTTACAAACACTGCAAGACACTTTCAGTTGCAATATGATAAATGAAGAATCTCCTATGATAAACAGCAATTCCACTTCCAAAAAGGAAGCAAAGATTCATCAGTCAGAGCCAATGAGAGAAAATTCCTGTGGTAAGTAAAATGGGTTTGAGTGCAAAATAAAGCTGWAAAAAAATCATATGTAAAAAGATTTGATGCTGTTCTAGGAAATTGATCATTAAATGAACAGAATCATTACATTGTCCTAGTTTTAAGAATCATGACATGAGAAAATTGGTGTCAGTACTCTGAAGCAGCTGGTTTAACAGCTGCTTCTTAAAGAGGTGACATTGAGACCAAAAGGTTCCAGTTGGGTATTCAAATAGGTGCTCATATGTTACACATGACTGGTGCCTCCGTGTTTTATACATGTAGCTTGAAATGTTCCTGATCCATTTCTAATGTGTGTAATTTAGGAGCTGAAAATCCAGTTTATGTTATCTATATAGCTTATTCCTGTTTTCACTCTAAGCATTAATACCAGCAGCATATTTGCATAGGCTTAACATCAAGGTCTATTACACTTTCACACTCCACCCTCCCCACAACAGACAGGGCAAGTGACCCCATTAATAGTAGCTGATAAGGTTTACAGTTTTTCCTAAATACTTGTCTCTTACAACTAGGACAATGCTGTCTCTGCTGTTGCCCACACAAAATRGTTAATATTTCACTTTTTTTCCTACATAGGGGACCTTCCACTGTCTGATGAGAGCACAAACCCCTGTAGTGGTGCTGGCAAATGTGATGAAGAGGAAGATGATAAAGATGAWGTCCAGAGTCAATGCTCCTCTGCCTCATCAGAGGATTATATCATTATTCTCCCTGAGTGCTTTGACACCAGTCGGCCTTTAGGCGAGTCCATGTATAGTTCAGCCCTYTCTCAGCCTGGCTTAGAAAAGACAGGAGAACCTGAGACAGTAGCAGAGAACCCAGAAGGAGGAAGCCAGCCACAGACCCAGGGGGTCAGYGATATTTTGACAGCTCCACAAACACTGGCTGCAGTCCCATTAACCCCAGAGACCGTGGACACCTCACCCCAGACACAAAGGTATGCTTTGGGGACCAGAGCAAAATGCTGATGCTGCTATTGCTCAAGAGTCTGTAAGGTCTTGTACTTTCCAAAGAAGGATTTTTGTAACAGAAGCTTTATCACATACTGAAGTTAATGTTCTTAAATCGTGTAACATTTTCTAGAGCCTGTATTCACTGAGGTGAGTGCAACAGGAGAGAAGGGAACAAATTGAGTTTTTCTTCTTTCTGTTGATCTTGACTTATTTATGCATGTACAAGTAGAATAAAAGTAGTAATGTTTTTCCTTATGTTTTCAGGAATCTTACATCTGTTCAGAATCACATCTTCCAAGAACCAAACACACCAGCTTCAGAGAATCTCTCTTCTGCTCCTCTTAATCAAATTCAAAGAGAAGGTATTGACAGTGCTTAATGAAGGGTGCACACTATTGTTATCACCTCTGCCTTATGCCTAGTATTGAATTTGATATTGTTATTCTTGAGGAGAGCAGAAATCTACTAAGTAAAGATTTTAGTTTTTCTCTGGGTGTTGAACTTTTGCTATATCCATGTTTCAAATAAAGAAATAATTGGCTTTGTGGATCAGTTAAGAGCATCTGTTATTSGAAATGGTAAGAGGATACTCAAAAGTATTTACAGGCATCTGGAAAATTTCCTTGCTCTGGAATTAATGAGCTATGTATTTAAGCTGCTGTTTACAGTCCCTGAGACAGTTCCTCTCACGTTAAACACACACTGATGAATCAGTCATATGRTTCTGAAAATCTGGCTGCTTTCACTGCAGTGAGAATCCTGGTCTGTGTAACTAAACTGAACTTTTTTACTGAGAATCTTTTCTTCTGTTGATGTATGTGTTGCATTTCTCCATCTTTAACTGGATATTTTGATATTTTTCCTTCCTTTTCCAGAACCCAATGGTGAAGATAGTCATGGTCATGGGCCAGGACCTTCTGCATTTCTCACTAGTAAACAGAAGTTCTCAGAATACCCAAGGTAATAAAGCTGAAGCTGTGACTTCACAAACACTATTTTAGACTGAGAACTGCATAATTAGACACCTAGGAAAAAGCACTGGCTTACAGATTTCATGTAGTCATTATTTTGGAGAGAGGCCTCCCTTCTTAAGGGACACATGGTATGTTTTCATAAGATCTTGGTTTCTACTTGGACACACATTGAAAGGATGCAAAATTGGCAGGCCAGAATTAATGAAGAGCTCAAGTTGAATGCTTCTAAAATTCTGTGGGTTTTTCTTCTGGAAAATCTCAGGATTCTTAGAATGGGGATTTTACAAATTAGCTGTAAAGTTGTCTTGAAATACTGAGACTGGAGGAATAAGTCAAAACATTTAGCAGAATATTTAGTAATTTAAGTATTCATAGAAAACAAATGAAAGTTACCCTGCCCTGAATGGATGTGGGTCTGTGCACAGCTTTCATGTAGATATGTTCTCTTCTGGAGGACCATACTTAGCTCTTTACAAAAGGTCACTTCATGGAAAGAATGCACCCACAATTTAATAGAAGGTATCAAGAGAATAAGGAATGAGCTGCTTGTATAGCTCAGTTCCCAAACGCTGCTGATTCCTTTGGATCATAGGCTGTTCTCTCCAACAGTCCTTGCATCAACAGGCAGTGAATTCCATTTCACTGAAACAAACCCTTGACTTTACTGACCYTAAAGCAACACGTGGTCTCTTCACAGGTACCCTCAAGGAAGCAGCATTGCAGGAGAACTKGTGAAAGGAGCTTTGTCAGTTGCTGCTTCTGCCTACAAAGCATTATTTGCTGGGCCACCCATTGTTGAACAGGTAAATGTCCYTCCTGTGTGCTATGTGAGTTCCATWGAATGACAATCTTAAATTTATAGGTGTGTGTTTTATAAGTGGGTCAATATTCTATAGTGGACTTCATGTAAGAGTGAAATGTTAAGCCTGATGGCTTCCCTTTGAGGTAAGCTGCTCTTCAGACTGGGAAATCAATGTCATGGGGATGGAAAAAAGTAGTAGCTCACCTTTGTAAATAAGCAGTGAAAGGGAACATAAATGGCTTAATTGGGGCCAAAGAAGTCTCTGTGCCTCAGTTTGATTCTAGTATTGATGCTTAAAACAAGGCTCACCTGAAACAGAAGCCAGACAAAATTAAGAGAATAAAAGCAGACAAAAGAGATCTTCGCCTTTTATAAGTCCTGTCTTATGAATATACTGGGCCTCAGTTCTCCAGTGACACCTTCAGGTGATGGTGTCACCCACCCCAAGCTTGCTCCCCCCAATTCTCTGTTGTTTCCATATTGGGGCTCTGAGGCAGTGAAGTGTCCTTGGATTTCAGGCTCAGAGAGGAATTGTTTTGTCTGAAGATGGGAGAGCAGCAGCTTTAGTGCTGTGCACTGGAGAAGTACAAGAATACAGATACATGAAAATACAGAAACTAAAAATCCTAAGGCATCAGTATAATGCAGGGCCCCTAGTTCAAATGGCAAAAAGTAAATGACCTTTTTTAGCTTATCTCACTATCTTTTGTTTTCAGCAGCCYGCAGCCACAGAAGAGCAGACTGCCACTCTGCTGTCCAGCCTGTGTGAGATGGGATTCTGTGACAGGCAGTTAAACTTGAGGCTGCTGAAGAAACACAACAATAAYATGATTCAAGTGGTAACTGAATTGCTTCAGATCAGTAACAGTGACTGGTACAATAGGTGTTAAACCTGCCTGGTGGAGAGAAGAATAGTCTTCATTGAGTAAACTCTAATTAAACATTGCAACAGTAGCAGGCTGCTCCTCAGCTGCCCTGTTTGGAGGTGTGACTCAAAACTTTGGCTTTTCTTTGAGCGTTTGACCTTTTTTTTTTCTTTACCCTCATGGAAATATCAAACAACCCTTGTCATGGCATCTCTTGAAATGGATACCAGAATTTCAGTTGTTATTTGGACCTAATAGTTAAATGAGTAGTCTTTAAATGTCTTAATTTCAGATCAAATCCTTTTCCCAGGAAATCGTGTAGAACTAACCTTTGTATCTAGATAAGAACTTCCCATTTTATTGTGTATACTCGTTTTTTTAGGCAGCTGGAATTTTTTTGTTGGCTTAACTAGCTTTGGAGTAGGAGCCAGTGTAAAATGCTGCTGAAAAAGGTAGTTCTGCTTAATTTACAAGAGATGCCCAAAACGAGCAAGTTGTTTCTTCTGATGATTTAGTAATTGGTTCTGCAATGCGTGATAGTATTGTGACAGACTTAAACCTTAGAAATTATTCTAAGAAAAAGAAGTTACTCAAAGAAGAAARCCACCTTGAATCATCAAACGACTTTTGAAAAGTCTGAAAGTGTAACTGCAGTTAAACTGATGAATACCAGTGAAGTTGTTGCTTGTTGTAGCAGAATGAAGCAGGAGAATCACCACCAGCAATTGAACCAGCTCTCGTAATGATAGTGCAAATCAGATCTCTAACAGTAAAAGTATAACCTGCATAAAATATTTTGTTAAAAACGGAGTGTAAGGGTAGAAAAGGCCTTTCTAGGAATCTTTACAGGCTCTTTGTAAAAATATTAAAAGATAGTGCACTATCCTTTTTTCAGTAGAGTGCAAACGTTTTACTCTCTTAATACCATATAGAAAAGTTCAAGAATGTGTAGAAACTCAGACTTGAATTGGAGTACAAATTTTGGTAATGTTTAGGAATGGAAGGAGTGCTTGAAGCAGGGATCACATAACTTTACATTAGAGTTTGAAAAATGCATTAACTTAAGCACTTTCAWGTGTACAGTCTCCTCTGATGGTTCTAGCTGGTCCTGTGTTTCCATAGCCACACCTGTAGAATTCCTTTTTCTCCTAAGATTTTGCTTTAGATGCTCGTATTTAATTTGGAAATGTAAGAAGAATTCCCTTCTGAATACGCTGAGAGATTTGATTCTGAAGAATCACGAGAAATGAGCACCAGACACTGCTGTGCAGTGGGGTATCCACAGATAACTCCTCAGAGTTCAGTCCCTCAGCAGGTGACAGTGTTGGCTACGTTCTTACTTTCAAGTAAATGTTTTTCCTTGCTGCAGTAAAAGACCATTGATTCTAAAATATTTTGTATTATTCTGCTTCAAACTAGTGTTCTGTTTCGTCTCAAGATAGCTGAAGCAGTGTCAGTATTGTGACTGACCAGGTTATCAGTAGTAATTTTTTAAAAGACTTAGTACCCATAGAGATACCATTAAAATAGTTCAAAACAAAATGTATCATACCACTTCCGTTTTAAACCTATTTTTATAGATTGTGGAAGATATACTCTTAAATGTTTATTTTGAAATACAGTAGAAGTATTTTGCAGTGTTTCCCATCTCTCTGTACACCAGTACAACTGTGTGCTGTGGACCAGTTAAAGACCCTTCTGTAACTTTCTCCACCTTAACCTGGGCATGTTATTTCAAATATCTTTTGACTAATGCCAGCTCTAGAACAAGGAGGAGGGTGAAATGCAGAAGCTGATGACACTTKGAAGCATAGTGTGGTTATTTGCTTGGGTCTGTGAGGCCCAGCAGGACCCATGTTCGCTGTGTGTACCTTCGTACGTGGAATGTTAACGTGTTCTATAAATTACAAAACTGAAACATTAGAGGAGGAACACTTCATTGCAGATTGAAATGTCAAGTGTGAGATGCTGTTCTCTTTAGGTTACTTTTTACTAGCGTTTAGATGCTGTATGCTCAGGCTTAAGATAGATATATTTCTGTCGGCTTTGTATATTTTGTTAATGGATGCATGGTATAATTTATAATATATTCTATAGAGCACATGTGACCTCTGAATCTTATTTGGGGTGAGCACAGACGCCTGGGTCTGGGGTGGAAGGTGGGGTTGGGGTTGGGTGCGGCAGGAGCAGGAGGAATGTGCTGTGTCTACCGCTACAGCCGGGAGCACATGGCCTCGGCCACCTCGGCCAGGGTTCGGCTGTGCCCAGGGCGGGCAGGGGGGAACCAGGCGGGACCTGGGAGCCCGGGGGCAGCCGGGGACCGAACGGGGGCCTGAGAGCCCGGGGCCAGCCGGGGACCGAACGGGGCTGAGGCTTCTCCTACCGCAAGGCCCCGGGGTGCGCTGCCCACGCCGTTCTGCTCCGTGCTCTTTCTGCGGCCCCCGAACACAACACTCGGGRTACCCTCAGCTCATCGTCYTTTGCTGGAGAWGGAAGACAGGACCAGGCCGATCCGSCCAGGYTGGYAGCCCATTAAAAGCTTCCCTGCCCGGCAGGTCTCTCCGCTCTGTCCCGTCCCCGGCAGGTCCCGCTGCCCGTCCCCGGCCGGTCTCTCCGCTCTGTCCCGGTCTCTCCGCTCTGTCCC
>NW_026623643.1:472392-495846 GCF_030028575.1 Malurus melanocephalus
TCTGTCCCGGTCTCTCCGCTCTGTCCCGGTCTCCCCGCTCTGTCCCGGTCTCTCCGCTCTGTCCCGCCCCCGGCAGGTCTCTCCGCTCTGTCCCGGTCTCTCCGCTCTGTCCCGGTCTCTCCGCTCTGTCCCGCCCCCGCCTCTCTGTCCCCGCCCCGCCCCGCTCCCGTCACGGCTCCGCTTCCGCCGCTCTCCGGAAGTTTCTGTGGCGGCCATGGCGGAGCTGGCGGCGGCCGAGGAGCTCGCCAAGCTCGAGTACCTGTCGCTGGTCTCCAAAGTGTGCACCGAGCTCGACAACCACCTGGGCATCAACGACAAGGACCTGGGTGAGCGGGGCGGGCGCGGCCTGAGGGCGGGCGGCCGGGGAGTGTCGTGGGGAGGGCCGCTGGAGCCCTTTCTGTTGGGCCGGACGCGTTTTGTGAAGGTGTTTTTCGAATTTAGACGAAAAAGAACAGTGTTTTTTCTCAAAAATACTTATCGTGAGCCTGAGGGAGCGCTTGGTTGTTGGCTCCCAGGGAGGGGGCTGAGGTGAAGCCCCCTCGGGCCCGCAGCGGGCACAGGGCCTGSCTTGGTCCCCGCGCTGCCAGAGCACCTTCTGTCCCCATGTGCAGTCCTTACMCAGCTCTTTAGCTGCTTGCTTTAATTTACTTTATGCCTTTTCCTCACAGCCGAGTTTGTGATAAGCCTTGCTGAGAAAAATACCACGTTTGACACATTTAAAGCGATTCTTCTAAAGAATGGTGCGGAGTTCACTGTAAGTGAGACCTGAACGTTATTTATGTTCTTCTTGTTGTGGTATATTTTATAGAGCTTTCTGTTTCGAAGAGAGATTTATGAGAAGTGATTATTGCTTTTCTTCAATTGGAAAACTATGTACTACTTAACTTCTAATGTTCCTGCCTCTCCTTCCTCCCCTTTCCTCTTATTTTTTAAAATATTTGTTGTCTTTGAAAAGCATCTTCCTGAGGACTTGAACTGCTTACTGTTTGTTAAGCATATAAAATATGGAAGAAACAACTTTTCGTGAAGGCAGATGTTGTCATAAGTCTTCTTATGATGTTTATATGCTGTGATTATTGATTCCTCAGACATAAGTGTAGTTGGTATAAATGAATGACTAAAAATGACTAATGGAAAAGTCACTTAGATTAAATTAGTATAATAATTTTCAGGTTCAGCTTATGCCTTTTTAGATGTACACGAAGTTCAGTGATATTTTCTAAAAATCAATCTGCATCTTCAGAATTGAGGTTTTTCTGTCCTGCGAATAAACCGTCACTCGTGCATTGTAATAATGAAAGTCTTGCAGTCATTTSTGAAAGTTTTTTATTAACTTTTTCAGGATTCCCTCATTAGTAACTTGCTGCGTCTCATCCAGACAATGCGGCCTCCAGCAAAACCATCCACGAGCAAAGGTACGTGGAGCCACTGGCTCAGCTTTTGGTGGGATTGATGCAGTTTCTATTTTAGTCTTGTAAGGTAAATCCTATTGCTCCATGAATCTTACTGTTGTTATTGTGAGTGTGCTGCTCAGAGTATTCAGTCTTTCACATATTCACTAATAATCAGAATTTTATTTGAAGGAGGGTAACACAGTATTCCTTGAATTGAATCTCTGTAAAAACTGTATTAATCTTTGTGTTCAGATGAGAATTAAACTTTGTATTAAATTATAGAAAAATCAAGAGTGAATTGTTGCAGTACTTGTAAGCTTTGTATTTCATTGTGCCTTTTTTTTTTTTAAATCTCAAAATCAGAGGCAGTTGTCAAACCCAAATCAGAGAAAGAGAAGCTGAGGGAATTGTATCCAGCCCTTTGCAGGCCAGACAATCCCAACATCAGGGTAAGGTGATAATTTCAGATTTCTTTTGTCACTGTGAAAACTAATTCTTCTTTCTTTCCTAGTTAGTTTCAACCTTTTTTCTTTGTCTACTGCATAGATAAATGTGAACTATGAGAAATTAAGTGTGGAACAGGAAGGTTGATGTTACTACACATTGATGTGTGACTGCAAAGAGTAGCTGTTAGCAATTGCCATATTGATTCTGTTTGGCAGAATATGTGGATGATGAGACTCTTGTRACATGAAATTTGTACCCTGGCCTYCCTTACATAAAGTAAGGATGTGTTRCAAGCTAGTTAAAAATTTKTATATTGAGATGCTGTGACACACTTGCATTTTTTATTTCTGTAATAATTTGGGGCATTGAGATGGAGCTTTGTTTTGTATAAAAGCAGAATTGTCGCAATATTGTGGCAAAATAGGGTGAGAGCTTTATTACTTTTTTTCTACATCACAAATTGAGTCTGATTTCTTTTTATCTTTGACTCTTTCTAAGTAGATACACATATGATGATTATTCTTTAATTAATTCTTTGTGATAGGCTTTTTATCAGCCCTTTTACAGAACAGTTTTCTGGTTTTGCAGAATATGCTGGATGAAGATGATGTGAAAGTGGCAGCTGATGCCCTGAAAGAACTCGAAGCTCTGATGCCCAGTGCAGACAGGCAGGGCAAGCAAAGGGGCAGCGACCATCGGTAGGTGTCTGGTATGTGTGGAGGGAAGATTTCAGCTGTCATTGCCTGCTCACTCTGTTCTGAGGTGGAAATTCACTGCAAAGATGGAATATTTGTTTGTTAGGGCGAAGAAGAGGAAGAGGAGCCGAAGCCGGAGCAGGGACAGGAAGCGAAGRCACAGATCTCGCTCCAGATCTCGTTCCAGGACTTGGGATAAGAACAGGGGAAAATCCAGATACAGGTCAAGGAGCAGAAGTTGGAGTCCCAGTAAGGACCGTAAGGATCGAGACAAGTACTATGAAAGGAGCCACGAGAGGTGGAGAGACAAGCACATAGACCGTCCACCAGCTGAGGAGCCTTCCATCGGGGACATTTACAAYGGCAAAGTCACCAGTATAATGCAGTTTGGATGCTTTGTGCAGCTGGAAGGACTGAGGTACCATTTGGTGTTCACAATAAATCTGCTCCTATTTCAGCTGAGTTTTCTGCTAATACCTTCAAGATATTATGAGGCTATGCTGGGCTTTGATGTCAAGCTCAAGGACTGTTTCAGAAAAATAAATTTATAGCAGAGAATGATAAAATTCTCATTACAAAAACCAGTTTGCGAGCCCATACAAACAATCAGTTGATAGCAAAATATTTTAATTTAGATTCTGAATGGTCTGAGGGACTGTCAATCCCTCTCATGTGCCCCTCTCATGCCCCTCTGTTTCATCCCCAGGAAACGTTGGGAAGGCTTGGTCCACATCTCAGAGCTGCGACGAGAGGGACGGGTTGCCAATGTTGCTGATGTTGTGAGCAAAGGACAAAGGGTGAAAGTCAAAGTGTTATCCTTCACTGGATCCAAAACCAGTCTGAGCATGAAGGTACAGAGATGCTAAAATTCTTAAAATTATGCCTCTTTTTGCTATATTTTACTCTTTTTGCTAGAAACCAATACACAACCATTCAAGTGGGAGTTAAATACAGAACAGTAACTCAGTTTTTAAGTGGCCTATTGTTGTTTACTTGTTTTCTGTAGGTTCATAGTTTTGATGCAGCATTTCTAACAATTTCTTGACTTGACATGATAGCAAAGAGGCAGGGCATGGCAAACTTCAAGCTGTTGCTGTTTGTCATCCTTTTTTAGTAGGAGAGAAACTTTTAATTTTAAACTAAATCRCTACTATTGCCAAGGCAGAATAGAGTGTTCCACACCTGGGTGGAACTAGTAGTGCCTGCTGAAAAAAATATCAAGCCTACAAACCAGCATTTTCTGTCAATGGGCTGTTAATGACATTAGAATGTCATTAGAATGTCCAGAATTGATAGGTAAGGAGATGTGTAGAGCTGATTGATAATCAATCCATCTAAYGTAGGATGTTGATCAAGACACTGGAGAAGACTTGAACCCAAACCGTAGGAGAAACCTGGTTGGAGAAATCAATGAAGAAACCTCRATGAGAAACCCAGACAGACCCAGTCACTTGTCCCTGGTGAATGCTCCAGAGGTGGAGGATGACAGCCTGGAACGGAAACGTCTCACCCGAATTTCAGACCCGGAGAAATGGGAAATCAAACAGGTGTGTGTTGCATTCAGGGAAATAAGATGTCAGTCAAAGTTGCCAGGGAGTTTTATGAACTAGGATACAACTCCTGGATTAATTTATTGTGTAACTTAGTCCTTAATTGCTGTCTTCTGTTTTGAGACTGCTTCGATGCAATTTGGAATAACAAAAGGACTGTTGGTCAGAGGCTGGATGATTGGGATGAGGTGTGCCAGGATATAGGRCCATTCCTTTGTTCCTGTTTTACAGGAATAGGGTTAGAACTGAGTCATAGATGTGAGTTGTGGTCATTCATGGGGACATACTCATGTTGTATTCATCCTGTTCCCAGATGATTGCAGCTAATGTGCTTTCCAAGGAAGAGTTTCCTGACTTTGATGAGGAGACTGGGATTCTTCCTAAAGTCGATGATGAAGAAGGTAATATTTCCCAGTAGTCTTAGTATTGTAAATTTTTGTTTTTCTGGATGTATTTTGATTCCAAAAGGTATTGGTGATATAAGTAACTGCAAAGCATCTCACAATTTGCTGTCATCTTGTACATTTGGAACTAGAGTTCCTCTGACTGTATTATTGGAGACAATTATTAGATTATTATTATTTGGATGTGCCCTTTCTGTGCATTTTTATTTGCAGTGTTTTCACTTGTAAAACTTTAGTACCTCATAACCAAGAATACCCAGGAAGCATTGTTTGAAGAGGCACTTTTACATACCCAAAATATGTTTCTCTTTTCTATAACTTATCAATTGTGGATTTTAGATGAGGATCTTGAGATTGAGCTGGTTGAAGAAGAGCCACCRTTTCTTCGAGGTCACACTAAACAGAGCATGGATATGAGTCCCATTAAAATAGTAAAGGTAAGAGATTTACAGGGCTAAAACCAATGTTCTTGATTTATTTAAGTAAATATTTGGGAATTTGTTTATTTTCCCATCTGCACATTACTGAGAGCCCTGAAAAACATAACCATTGAACTGAAACTCCTTCCTTATAAAGCTGGGTTCTAACTTAACTGGTGACAGCGGAATGGAATAACAGAACTGAAATTCCATTTTATATAAGTGTGTTAGAATATACTTTTCTCTATTCCAGTTTTTCTTATCTTTTAAAAGTAGAAGGTAGAAGAGAAATGTTTTTTGCTGGTTGTGCCCATAATCCTTCTGACTGGACAGTGTAAGGATGCTCCTTATTAGTTATGACCATGAAAGTGTATGAGGCTAKCCTAATGGAAATAATCCTAAAAATCTAATAAACAAAATTTAATATTTTTAAAGCATTTTCAGAAGATGTTTCTAAAGGACAGTGGCAACAGAAAGATAATTGAAGTTGAAGGAATGGGATAGTGCTTGAAGTYTTTTCTTCTTGCTTTCCAGAATCCAGATGGTTCCTTGTCCCAGGCTGCAATGATGCAAAGTGCTTTAGCTAAAGAGAGGCGAGAACTTAAACAAGCCCAGAGAGAAGCAGAGATGGATTCTATCCCCATGGGCCTCAACACACACTGGGTGGATCCTCTCCCTGATGGTATGTGTGAGCACAGGTAAAACTGTGCCTTTTTTATGCTAGTTGAGCCACACGGGAGAAGTGCCTTGATATTTTGTTTGTCTGCCACACTTTAAAAGTGAATCAAAGAAGAAATGYTTTTYCACTGAMATGGAAATAGGAATGTCAAGGGAAGTGTACAAGTATATCCCGTAATAGTGGGGGTATACGTGAAGGAACTTAAAAAAACATTTAAACACACAGAACAGAAGGCCTGGATGGTGGAGCAATTGGAGCAGGATCATCAGGGTCTGTGCTGYATGAACCCAGGTGTAATGGTGAAATTGTTTCTGTTCTAGTGGATGGAAGACAAATAGCTGCAAACATGAGAGGTATTGGGATGATGCCAAATGATATCCCAGAGTGGAAGAAACATGCTTTTGGTGGCAACAAAGCTTCTTATGGCAAAAAGACCCAGCTTTCCATCATTGAACAGAGAGAGAGCCTCCCAATYTTCAGACTGAAGGAGCAGCTGATACAAGTAAGACTCTTGAAAAAGCATTCTGGTTTGAGCAAGCAGTAATTTATAATAGTCTTGGTTTAGCTTTTTGGCAGGTGAGTAGCCAGCTGATAATTTGAAGTGCAGAACTTTAAATATGACACAATATATATTTATATAAACATAATATGTATTTTAAAGTAATATATAACTGTATACTTTAATAAAGTCCCAGATATTTATTGATGTAAGTCAGAATTGATACTAAGATCATGTGGGCAAGGGATAAGTCAGCTGAGCAGTTCAACAGGTTGCTGATTTGATCAGTAGGAATACTTYTATGATTTTTGGTCTGGGTCAACTGAAGCAAGAGCAATAGGTGCTCAAATCTAGTCCTAGACAGACCATGCTAAATTTGTTTGGTTTGTTCTGKTTTTTTTTTWAATTTTGACAAGTTTATGTTTTCTGACCTTTTCTAGGCTGTGCATGACAACCAGATTCTGATTGTTATTGGAGAGACAGGATCTGGGAAAACAACCCAGATTACTCAATACCTGGCTGAGGCAGGATACACCTCGAGAGGRAAGATTGGATGTACTCAGCCTCGCAGAGTGGCTGCAATGTCTGTTGCCAAGAGGGTGTCAGAGGAATTTGGTTGCTGCTTGGGACAAGAGGTGAATTTCCATGTTGAAGAACATGCCAAAATAAGCATGAGGAAAAGTAGGAAAAACCAGTACTGGAGCTAGTTTTCTTGTGTGTCCATGTATCTATTCCCTTGTAGGCTCTGAAGTGAGTTTGTGGAATAATCAAATTGAGAGTTAACGAGGCTGATARTTGTGTAAATTTTGTTTCTGTGCAACTCTTTCCTTCCAGGTTGGCTACACCATTCGGTTTGAAGACTGCACTAGCCCTGAAACTGTCATCAAATACATGACRGATGGAATGTTACTGAGAGAGTGCTTGATTGATCCAGATCTGACCCAGTATGCCATTATCATGCTGGATGAGGCCCATGAGAGAACCATACATACAGATGTGCTCTTTGGCCTCCTGAAAAAGGTAATGCAGTAAAAATTGKATTTTTACTGCTTCAGTGTCCTCTGTGTGGGTAGGAGAGCACAGGCAAAGGGGAGGTCACACGAGTCAGGTTCATACGTGTGCTGCAAGAGTCTCTTCCAAAGCAGAGCAAATGCTCTGTAAGGGTTTGTGGACTGAATCTTGGTGAAATGAGCCTCTGTGTGAAGGCAGAGCGAGCAAAATGCAGCAGAAACAAGGAGAATTGGCCATCCTGGGTGTTCATAATGGTGGATAAGCAGGGCAGTGTTCTTGCTTTGTTCATCTTTCTCTGCCAAAAGCTTTCTTGTGATAATRCTTCTAAGAAAGGCTTCAAATGGGATCCCATGGTCAATTTTCTGAAATTCTGGGTACTGAGATGAGCTGCCCCTTTACTCAGATATTAAAACACCTTATATTACTGATTATATTTCTCTGACTTTAATCAAGTGCTATATGTTAATAGTTCCAAAGGCAATAAATGACCTGAGAACTTTGTCCTACCACAGACAGTGCAGAAACGGCAGGATATGAAGYTGATAGTGACATCAGCAACTCTGGATGCTGTGAAATTCTCTCAGTATTTCTATGAAGCACCAATCTTCACAATTCCTGGCAGAACGTACCCAGTAGAAATTCTGTACACAAAAGAGCCAGAGACAGATTATTTGGATGCCAGTCTGATTACAGTAATGCAGATCCATTTAACAGAGCCACCAGGTGAGTGGAGTCTTGGGTTGTTGGTGATTTAAAGACCGCTAAGTAAGGTCTTTCTATAAGTCATGGGTCATGTCAGTAATGTGAACAAAATGCTGCCAGGACTATCCTTTCTTGTTTGCAAATACAGTAACTAAAATGTCAAAAAAGTTGGGTGAAAAACTGAAGTTTGTTGTTTCTGGCTGARAGTTGGTGCTCAAGGGCTAACAAAATTTGGGGATCCTTATCAATAGAAATGGTGAGGAATGGGAACATGGTAATGCAGGAGTTGTACTAAACAGAATTGAATCTGTGGATATTCTCATTTACTTCCTGTGCAGGTGACATTTTAGTCTTTCTAACTGGCCAGGAAGAGATTGACACTGCCTGTGAAATCCTCTATGAAAGGATGAAATCTCTAGGACCTGATGTTCCAGAGTTAATTATCCTACCAGTATATTCAGCTTTACCCAGTGAAATGCAAACCAGGATCTTTGACCCAGCCCCACCAGGGAGCAGAAAGGTAATTTAATCTGTGTGCCTTCATCTTCTGCTGATGCATTTTAATAGTGGGGTGTATTACACTGCTGAAATGATGCAGTTTTTGGAGAAAAGAGGATTTACAGCTTAGAGCAAGTTTTTGGTTGTATACATACCAAGTTATTTAAGTCTTTGAAAGGATGGATAAAAACATCTGGTGTAGCCAATCTCTGGAATGTTCTTGGTGTGTTATTTAATTCTGTCTTTAAAGGATTCTAACTTTAGTTAATCTTAAAATTTAAATGCAGTTCCTGTTGGATGGAGGTAAATTCCTACCAAGCAACTAGTGAATATCTAGAGATATATTCTCAGGAAGATTTTTCTCTAAATACAGGCTGTGTCTTGAGTGATAAGTAGAAATCTTCCTGAAGTCAGTGCAGTCTGCTTGCAGGCTTTCTCTAGCTTTTAACTGTGGATTTTTTCATGCTTTTCCCTTTTTGCCCCAAATTTTAAGCAAAGGTAGATACTTGAAACCTCTCCATCTTTGTGGATAACATGTCCTTCTGTTCCCTGTGAACACACTTCTCCTTTCAACATTAAATTACAGTGATTGCATGTATACCAAACTGCACATATTACACCAATAGATGATGTTGAATGGTGGGGTTGGCTTGGCAGCCTGACACAGAGCTGATGCTGACTCAAACTGTGATTTGCAGGTTGTCATTGCCACCAACATYGCAGAGACATCTTTGACAATTGATGGAATCTATTACGTAGTTGATCCTGGCTTTGTGAAGCAAAAAGTTTATAACTCCAAGACTGGAATTGACCAGCTGGTGGTGACACCAATTTCACAGGTAGGTATTTCTGTGTTTGGCTGTCCCCCTGGGTGTTGTGTCTTGCCAATGTGGCATTCAAGCAATATGAGCAAAATGAGGCAATGATAAAACCTCATTTTTGATAGCTCCATGTGGCTCCTTGAGACTGTGCCTAAGGAATACATCCTTTCCTGTGTTGTATTGAAAATTTTTCTGTCAATACAAATAAAATTGTGAATAATTATTTTATTTTAATTGTTTTAACTGTTCACTGAGATGCCTTGTTACCTTTAGGCTCAAGCAAAGCAGCGTGCAGGAAGGGCTGGGAGAACAGGCCCAGGAAAATGCTACAGGTTATATACAGAACGTGCCTATCGAGATGAAATGCTGACCACCAACGTGCCTGAAATCCAGAGAACAAATCTGGCCAGTACAGTGCTTTCCCTGAAGGTAGGTGTTTCACCAGCTTGTAAAAACCCAGCATGATCATTGTTTCRATAAATGAGTGTCAGGAAGTACTGCTGTAATTTCAGGTCCTTCTAGTAAGCAGAGGTGTTTTGGAAAGGAGACTTCAACAGAAGCAATTCTCAGGCACTGGGCTTGCTCCTGTGTTTTTCTGTTGAGGATTATTCTGTTGGATATCCACCTAAATTATGAATTTAAAGAGCAGTAACATTTTCCTATGTAGGGTACATTTATATTGTTAACAGATGAGACACATTGTTTTAGAGTGGGTTTAGAGCTGCAAACTTGGTCATGTCTAAGTGTGTACCATCCCTCTGTAAGTCTGTGAACTGGATTAACCCAGTCACAGCTGGGAAAGCTCTGGGAGTATATTTAATGTCCTGTGGAGGTGTCAGGCCACACTGCTTTACAAGGCAGGAAGTCATCAAAAGSAGCATTTAGCCTGTGTTTCTCAACTGAATCATCTTGCTTGTTGTGTGTTTGTGACGGCACCTGCAGTCAGGATAAGGACATGAGGCRGGGATTGCTTAAACATTTGTAGTGCCTCACTGTTTGGTGCTGTATCTCTGGTTGGAGTTTGTTGTCTTCCTTCTCTGCGCTTTAACTTTGGTTTTCTCTGATCCCTCCCAGGCTATGGGCATCAACGATTTGCTGTCCTTTGACTTCATGGATGCTCCCCCCATGGAAACTCTGATAACTGCCATGGAGCAGCTCTACACCCTGGGAGCTCTGGATGATGAGGGGCTGCTCACTCGACTTGGGCGCAGGGTAGGCAAAATAAAATAGCTCTGCCCACTGCCTGGGGTGCCAATATTTAGGGGATGACATGAAACAGTCACAGCAGGCCTTGCCTAGTATTGTTGTTCCCTTTTGTTGTTACTCCCTTGTGTTTTATTGGTAGCTTTTCATTTACCACAGGCCTTCTGCTTTTTAAGGAGCAGCTATAGTGTTCCTCCTTATTCATAAGTTTACATTTATGAATGTCTGAAAATTTCCTGTAAACATTGGGATATTCTTGTGATAGTGAATACAGACAAATAATTTGCTTCATGTTGAGTAAAGTTATTCTGGGTCAAGTACACCTCTTTGGAAAGTAAATTTGAAAGAAAGGGCATTACTTTTTTTTTCACTGAGCAGACTCAATGTTTTTCCAAGATGTCACAGAATGCCCTGACACATGTTTCTTGCAGATGGCAGAATTCCCCTTGGAGCCCATGCTGTGTAAGATGTTGATCATGTCTGTACATCTGGGATGCAGCGAGGAAATGTTGACAATAGTCTCCATGCTGTCTGTGCAGAACGTGTTCTACAGGCCAAAGGTGAGGCACTGAGCCAAGACGCAGCAGAGTTACAGTCTGGATGGCTTTGGTGAGAATGTCTCAGGGGTTAAGAGGGAGCATGTTTGCCAAAAGAAACCTGGTGAAACAGACCATTTGCGTGTTCATTACTTCTCCGATGTTCTTGTTCATTTTAGGGCCTGTAGCTGCAGCATAGGCAGTTTCTTTGCAGATGGGAAGGTAGAAGTGAAAAGTCTTAAATCTGTCTCCCATTTTCCAATAAACATGTACAGCCTAAGTCAGTCCCAGCTCTGAAGTTCAGGTTGCCATTGCATTTTCAGATACACAAAAAGTGTTTCTTCTATACTGTGCTGCTTTTTTTTTTAACACAGTGAACAGCAGACTCTGCTGTGGTGGGATCAGGTTTGTCTTGGACCCATTACTTCTGCAATGTAGTCTGTTAACTTCAGTTGTGATCTATGTGGCTGCAGTATTTGATTCATGTTTTATGTGCAGATGGGAGAAGTGGGAAGTGGTGTGTGGATCACCAGGCTCAAACCTACTGCTGCAGCACATTTCTTGATGAGTAACTGAAGTTATTTCTAGAGCAGTAAGAAAACTAGTTCAGTGTGTGCATTTCCTGCAGTATAAATGAGCCACTTACTTTGATGTGTTCTTTCAGAATTAAGGACTGAAATTGAATAAAATGTTCCAGTAAAAAAGAGTTCTTAATCTTTTATGGTCAGGTCCTTTTCACCCTCAGGAGAATCTTTAGGAGAGTCGACATGAGRTCTCTTTGACAAGAACAGTTGTAGGCTTTCATGCATGCATAGTTTTGACTTCGAGTAGCTCTAGTGAACTTTAGAGTCTCATCACTTGATCCTTAGTCACTCACCACTCAACATTTTGTGTTGTTTAATCTCATATCATCTGTTTCATTATAGGTTTAAAATGTCATGGTATGAATCACAAGGAGCCTGTGTCACTCGTATTTTCCTGGGATTTTCTCCATGACGTAGATATCTGATTGATATGTGTTTTATGTGTTAGGATAAACAAGCACTTGCTGATCAAAAGAAAGCCAAGTTCCATCAAACAGAAGGTGACCACCTCACCCTGCTGGCTGTGTACAATTCCTGGAAGAACAATAAGTTTTCAAATCCCTGGTGCTATGAAAATTTTATCCAGGCCCGATCCYTACGCCGGGCGCAGGACATTCGCAAGCAGATGTTGGGAATTATGGACAGGTAAGCATGTCAAGGACAAGAACTGACTTTGTTTCTTACTGTTCTTACATTGTAATAGCTAAAGAAAATATGCCAAACTAATCTTGGTAGCTGCTTTCAAATCTGGAAATGTTTTCTTCTCTAATTCTTGTGTGGCAGGCACAAGCTGGATGTGGTTTCTTGTGGGAAGGCGACAGTCAGGGTCCAGAAGGCCATTTGTAGCGGTTTCTTCAGAAATGCAGCAAAGAAGGATCCCCAGGAAGGTTATCGGACACTCATTGACCAACAAGTAGTCTACATCCACCCATCCAGTGCTCTCTTCAACAGGCAGCCAGAATGGTAAGAGAGGCAATAGCATGGTATTTCCTGTTTCTCTTCAGGTTTTATAAACAAATCGTGGTGTGTGCTGTTTGTGGACTGCAGATCTGAGCAGAGGATGCTGATTTCTTAGCAATGAGCAGAGTGAGGAAAGTTTCAAGTCTGCTTTTGTCTCTGCTGCAAAATTTAGTGCCTGTGCATAGATGAGACTGACTGTTGGAGACAAAGCCAGGCCTGAAGTTTGCAGTTGTGTGGAACTGAGCTTAAAACACTTAGTGTTTGAAGAGGGAGAGAGGATTGTTTTAAATGAAATGAAGGAATTCTGTGCTGAAGAGTATTGTGAAGCAGGAGGGGGAAAATAGGGATAGTTCTTCTGGAGTGTGCACTGTAGCTTAAAAGGAGCCTTTTGCTGAAGAAGATAAAGGAGATAAAAGGAGCAAGCTTATCTAGTTCAGTGTGTGCATATGCTTCCTGCAGTATAAATGAGCCATTTACTGATGTGTTCTTTCAAAAACAGGGACTGAAACTGAATAAAATGTTTCAGTAAAAAAAGTTCTYAATMTTTTATAGTCAGGTCTTTGTCAGGCACAGGAGAATCTTCAGGAGAGTCCACATGAGGTCTTGTCTTGTYGCTTCTTGTTTGGAAAAGCTGATTYCCAGAGCTGCTGTCCCTTTTYRCAGGGTGGTGTATCATGAGCTGGTGCTGACCACCAAGGAGTACATGCGTGAGGTGACCACGATYGATCCTCGCTGGCTGGTGGAATTTGCCCCAGCTTTCTTCAAGGTTTCTGATCCCACCAAGCTGAGCAAGCAGAAGAAGCAGCAGCGGCTGGAGCCCCTCTACAACCGCTACGAGGAGCCCAACGCTTGGCGGATATCGCGCGCGTTCCGGCGGCGGTGAGCTCGGCTCCCTCCTGGACTCTGCCTGCTTTTGCATTTGTGGGATTGGCACTTTTGCACTGTTGCCAGTGTCCTGGAAGACAGACACTCCCAGGAAGCTCACCTGTGCCATGAACAGGGAGTCAGCTTTGGCAGAACAGGAGCTCAGGGGGCAGCCCAGCTGTGGCACAGATGTGCTGCAGCTCCACAGGCCACTGCTGCCTCTCACAAGKGGGTCTTGGAGCACTTTAGTGATTCCCCTTCTATGAGACAGAATCTAAGACTCAGAATTCTGGGCACTGAGCTGAACAACACAAAAAAATAGGGGTTAAAAACTGGTTGTTCACCAACCTGACTGYGTTCTGAGTGACCAAATAGAAGCTGAAATAGTTTGTGTCTTTACCYTGCTGAAAGGGATTTATTTCTACTTCCACTCGTGTACAGTGGCTGCCTTTTGGGAGCAGCCTGTTCTCTATTTTACCTWGTTTATGCATTTTCCCATTCAATGTAACTATTTGTTTTTTATTTAAGCCATACGTAGTGAGATATTTAGTATCTCTGGCTTTGGGATAAGGCAGGAAAAATTCTTGAAACCCAGTTAGAATGTCCATTATATTTGAACAATGGCACAGTCCAGACTGCAAGTGTTCCCCTTCATCCCCATCTCCTGGGTGCTGAAGGCTGGTTATCAGCCAGTAATTACCACATCCCCTCTGCAGCAGGGTTCCATCTGGAAATGTAAGTGGTTACAGATGTTTAGACCACCTGTACAATGTGACATATGCTTTATTTTCACTAAGAATGTTTGGTGACATCAYAGCTGTTGAGTTTTTGTAATAGAATGAGCTCTTACAGCTAAAATGTCTGTAAAAATTGTGTGAGTTTCTTGTATAAAAAGAAGATGACTGCCCACTGTGTACTATGTCATGCCCAAGCTATCTGTAAAATATTTTTTCTGTTGCTAACAGATGAAACTATTTGACTCAATAGCTGTGGAAACCTTATTTTTTCCCAAAGCTGGGACATTTGCTGAAATTATTGTTGAAATGAAGAGAATGAGTCTGGGGTGCTTTGGGGATGTTTGGTGATTTGTGATTCCTTCTCAGACTTCTCTGAAGCACTCTAAAGTGTGTGTCCTGTGTGAATGTGACCTTCTGGGGTTGGGTGGGGGTGTTTGACAACTGAACCAGTAAGGGAGGACTCTGGGCAGGGTCTGCTTCTAACCTGGCTTGTGGCCTCCAGGGATGGGTGTTCACCCCTCTGTACCACATGTTTTGAAATCACTCAACCAGGCTTTTAAAGTGAACCTTAAATCAGTAAAAAATATGTATTTTGTTGGGGATCTTTCAAGCCTGGTTGTGAATATGGCAAGGGAGCAAAGTGTTCATTTCTTGAACTCCATTGAGATTCAGGAATAAAAATCCATCCCTGATCCCTCTGGATCAGCTTCCCAAAGCTGTGAGCTGGTGCCAAGATGTGCAAAGCAAGCTCAGGAGATGAAAGAGGACCAGTCAGGGAATCAGTGGAGTTGCACTGGCCCAAGACAGACCAATTTATTCATGATAGTATTTTTACACTCATAAATAGTAAAGGCAGCTTATAGCAAAGGAAGGGTTCCCCATCACCCTCGCTTCTGGGTGCACAGGGACTGTGCTGGCCAGGTAGGTGCAGGGCAAGGCAGGAGGGTCAGCAACTGTCAGAACACCAAGTCTCTGCCCAGGGCCTTCAAAGGCATCAGCAGAGCAGATTGTTCTGAGTCTCTGGCCTCTCCTCAGGCAGGGAATGCTGCATTTCATGGCTCTTGCACTCAGGGACRAGGCTGGGAGGGTTGGCATTAGCCATGCAGGGAGAGTCATCAGGGGAAATCAGGCTTGCAATCAATATACAGAACTTTCTCTACAGGCTACCATGCTGGCAGGATTGTAAGTGCTCTGTATTCAGCAGCTGAAATACCAATCTGAAGCAGTAGACAACTTTTTCTGTATGGGTACACTCTACTGCTCCTTGTCTTAACTGGGAATGTGGTAGAGCTGCTAATAAAAATGAAACACCACTTAATGAGGATGTGGTGTCCATTGTAAATGTTTACTTTTATGGAAAACCTGCCAGTTTAGTGAAGTTGCATATGCTGCCTTGGACTGCAGAGAGCTGCCTTTTCAACACACCAGAATTCCCCTCAAACATGCAAACATCTGTGGGGTTAGTCTGAATTCCTATATTAAGATCTATGTGTGGTTTAGGTTACTTTGTATGGCATTTTTAATCACACCTCCACCAGCTTCTTCTGTCTTGCCACAGACTTTTCTAGCCAAGCCCAGGGTGGGCACACTCTCGAGCCTGACAGCTCTTCAGATATCCTGAGAATTTTTGTTGGAGAAGTTTTTCAGTTTRGAAAAGCCACAACACTAGACTGAGCTGGTGTCTCAGGCCTTGCTGCTTCCCTGCCTGAGTGTGGCATTGGCTTTGAGCTGTGCCCCAGACCAATGCAATCCAGCTCCTTTGTAGTTCCCCTAAATGGTTTTGGGCTGTGTCCTCCAGGACTGCTTTAATCCTGGCCAATACCTGCCCCTACCCTGCTCAGAGTGCCTAAACACCAAAATCTCCTGGCAGGAACAAGGAGGTGATAAGGCAGGAGCATGCACAAACAAGACAACAGGGATTCCCCAGGAAGGCACAAAATCAGTGACAAAATCAGGACAATCACAATTGTCCTGCAGCCATCCTGGGAAGAAGGTGAGTCAGACCTTCAGAATTCCTCTGGTCAGAGCTGCAGGCAGGTCCTGCAGAGGTTCAGTACTGGAGGAATGGAGTCAGCGGCAGCATTGTAGCATTCTCACATTAGAAAAAAAAAARGSYTKGGGGGTCAGCATCWCCTCCCTGTGCAATGAGAGGGATTGTGCCCGGTGTGTTTGATCTGTCTGCAGGCTGCTGAAGCTGTAGTTCTGCTGCATAGAAGATCTCTGCAGGGCTGAGAACGTGCCCCATCCTGACATTTTGAGAGTTTTACCCCAAGCACATGAGAGCCCTGTCTGCTGTTACCCACATGGCTCCCTGAACCCTTGTCCTGCCCAAAGCAGGGATCCCGAGTTTAGTGCTGGCCTGGAACAGCACCGAGCCCAATTTCATACCACCCATCATCTCCTGTGCACAGCCAGTGTGGCACAGCGTGCTCCCAGCAGGGCTAGTAGCTGTAGCCTTTGCTGTAGAGCTGAGGAGGGAAGCTCCCAAAGTCTGGCAGGTAGGAGCTGCTCTCATCCAGGTGAGAAAGGGGCACGGTGTCCTCGTCGCTGATCTGCCGCTCCAGCTCCGCCCTCAGCGCCGGCCGCTGCTGCTCGGGGAAGGCCATGGAGAACAAAGCTTCGGGCTCACACACGAACTTGTACACGTAGCGTTCCCCGGCCACCTGCAGGGAGCAGAGAGGAGCAGAGAGCTGCAGGATCAGGGGCAGCACTGGGCAATGCTGCCCGGCACCAGGGAATCACAGAATCACCAGGGTTGGGAGAGACCTTCAAGGTCTTCGAGTCCAACCCCTGCTCCAACACCTCAACTAAACCACAGCACCAAGCCCCACATCCAATCTTTTTTTAAAACACATCCAGGGGTGGTGATTCCACCACCTTGCACAAACATCTGCCTGACCTGAGACGTGTTAGAGTTGTGAATTTTTCCCTGTGCTGTCCTCTTGTTTCTCTGCTGCTCTGACCTCCCCTGGAGCAGCTCCTGGGAGCTGGGATGCAGCTGACCCTTTGTCCAGGTCACAGCAGCAGCAGTGGTCCCTGGACAGTCTGTACTGTCACARTCTGTGACAGTCACACTCCCCATCATCTCTGCAGTGCTCTGGRTGTGCCACACACCATCCCTGCCAACAGGACCAAGCTCCAGGCAGCCTTTCTCTCCCAAGGGGAAGGACTGGTTATATCTCCTTGAAGCTGCATGAATTCCAACTCTCTGACTGCACACATATACAGAAAAAGAAATAAATAATAATTCCTCCTTTGTTGTATTTCTCACACATTGCCTTCTGCTTTTCACTACAGAAAAGAGAAGTTTTGGGGAGAGGAAGCTTGGGGTGCCTGGCTGGCTCCAGGACTTTCTGTCTGTAGGACTGCCAGTGTCAAACAAGAGAAGCAATACTCAGAACATGAGGTTTTCTGCTGCTGTGCAYACTGACCTTCTGCATGATGCCTTTCTCGTAGTAGTAGCGAAGCGAGCGGCTCAGCTTGTCGTAGTTCATGGCTGGCCGGTTCTTCTGGATCCCCCAGAGCCTGGCCACCTGCAGGACAAAATATCAGACTGTGGGAATGCCTGTGAGCCCAGCCCACAGAAAAGAACATTACCCAGCTGCTTCTCTTTTGATGGATGGCACCACGAGACACAAATTTCAATTTATTATTTCAATATATTATTTATTATTTCAATAATAGACTCGTCACTAATTTGGCAGCTTTTTAACGTGAGTAGAACTCAARCACTCTGTGTCACAGAGAAATTCTGGTCACTACAGAGCTCATTTACTGTCACCATTGCTCCTCACTCTCCAGAACTGAAAGCTTGAGGGTGCTAAAGGGCTGCTTTATCCTGTTACACTTAAAGGTCCCCACGTTTATCAGGAGATCAAGAGGGAACACTCTGGAAGAGATCTGTGCCTTCCTATTCTTACATGATTTTCATCTTTGTCCACAAGACTCAGAAATCTGTTGTAAGCTGATATCAACCTGTTAATACAATTTCTCTGCACTAAAAGTGTCCATAAATTCTGATAATGCAGCAAGAACAGTGCTAAATGCAGCTCTAATTGGAACAAAATATTATAGGCACATCTCCCAGATACTGTCAGGTATCCCTGCTTTTTTTGGAATGTGGCAGCATTTGAAATTACACTTCAATTTAAAGTTTTAACATTTTAAGTTAAAGTCATTTTGATATAAAGATAGACTAGGACATGTCTKCTTCCAGATTTTTATGAAAACTTCTGCAATGGTAGGGTTCAAATCTCATTATCAGCCTCAAGCATGCAGCACGATGAAACAGCACAGGTCACTGCAAGCTTGAGAGTGAATTATCCAGGGAAATAAAAGCAGTGGATAATTTGACTCAGTGAATAATTCAGGTTCTAAACTTATGTACATGCAGCCTTTCTTAAACCTGGTTTTTGTGTCACTCAAGTGATTTGACCTCTTCTAAAAACCTGGAATTGCTGCAGGGTCTAGTGAGTATCACTGGTAAGCAGAAGCCTCACAGGGCACAGGAAAAGCCCCTTGAGAATCCACAGCCCCAGAAAGAGTGATTGAGATTCCCCTGAGCCTGCAGAGAACCTCGATGTTTTCACCTCTTCTGGCTCAATGAGCTTGAACTCCATTCCTCTCCCAGTCCAGGCAATGAAGTGGGAATTGGTTGGGTTGTCCAAGAGAGCCACGAGGAACTGCCAGAGCTGGAGCGATCCCCGTCTCTGGTACGGGGGTCCTTCCCTGTACCCTCCACCTTCCTGCTTGATGTCTCCTGCTGAGAAGAACAAACCAGATGTTTCTAAGGATGACAGTGCAAAAACCACTGGGGGAAAAAGGAAAAAAATAACACAACCCAGCGCGTTTCACAATGTCACAAAAGTTTGCCTGGAATATTTTAGTTTATATTAAAAGAGTGGCAAACTCACAAGCAGCTCTTCCAAGAGCAGCTCTGACACATCACAATTAAGCTACTTATGCTGAAAAAGCTCAAAAAAGCTCAGAAAATGGAATATCAAAAAACTGGGTACAAGCACACCTGCAAGAACAGTGTAATGAGCCAAGTGGCTCAGCTATGGTGATGAATAACCCTGTCTTACACCAAAACTCCAAGCCATTCTTTCTTCCCACCTTCAAATTTTTCTGGAACCACACAGACATCGTCAGGGAAGGATCTCATCTGCTTGTCATAGCTGCAGCCTGRAAGAGAAAACATCAGCAGTCCCAGGCAGCCAGGGTAGAACCAGAGAGCAACTCTGTGCAGGGAAAAGAAAACAGCCACTGCATTTCTCACCTAAWGTATCCTCTGTGTTTGAATGGCTTGGATAATTCTCAGCGTTTATGTACATGGAAGGACAGTCAGGAACATCTACAGAACAATTAACAAACAATTAAAATTGATTAAAAAAGCCAGGTGGCAGGATGCTCTTGTTCCCYAAGGATGAGTGGGTGAGTGCAGCTGTCTATCAGAGTCCTCTTGGGGCCTCATGAAGGGTTTGTGTCAGACTGGTGACTACAACTTCATCTGCATTATCCTTCCAGTCATGAATGGGAGTAGTAAATGTTTGTGGCACCATCACACACCACCCTTCAGAGCAGCCAGGACAGCCAGCCAGTCACYTCTACATCATTTTAATACAAAATCTTGGACAACAGGCTACATTTGAACCTCTCTCCCATCTTAGTTTAAGATAACTACACCCATTTCTGTTTTCCCAGGTAAGAAGGCATTACATTTTCCCATGATGTACATGGAGAGCTGAATGTATCTGCAAACAGAATTTCAAAAAGGTAATTTTATATGTCTCAGGTTTCCCTGGCTTTTTCACATCACGGCGAGGCATTCTTGCAGACAGTTTAATAAATAAAAAAGAAAAAAAAGAAGCCATTGTTAAAAACAAGCAGGAAGTCTGTTCATGATTCTCTGTGTAGTGTAGGGTGCTGTCTGTGCTCTGCAATTTGAAAGATCAAATTTGTTTCTTCTGTATCTCGTGTTTTCTGAATGGAATTTATTTACTGTACACAGCTGAAAAGGAAGCTGTAACTGGGAGCTTTGGAAAGATTTACATTTCCCTCACACACCTGTGCCCAGCCATTGCTTCCAGGAGATTATTTTGCTGATGCTCAGGGAAGAATACTCTGAGCTGAGAGAATGGGTGTTATTACAATCATAAACTACTCTCACAAAAAAAAAGCATTTTTCTGGTTTTGCACATTTTGTGAACAGAAGGACACAGTGGAAATGTAATATCAGTACCACCACAGCAGTGGGTTCTGTACTCACGGGAGATTTTTATTTATGTGTTTATTTCTGCTAGAGGAAACAATTCAAGATGGCCATTAAAATATCAGGAAAGCAGAAGCAACATTCCCTCTGAAAGAGGGAAGTTTTTGTCATCTCAGAGCAATGAGTCTTTGGGCAGGTCTGCAGGAAAAATAAGATTTATCCCTTGTGGGAAAATAAGAGGATCCCCTGGTGGTTCTGGCATCATCAGAGAGGTATTTTTGGCATAATAAAATATTTTTCTCTTGTCTTTCCTTGAAATCTCTGTTCTCTGTACCTTGTTTCTATGAGAAGCTGATATTCCAAGGGACACCAAGCATTACCCTGGCACTGAGCTGAGCCCACCCAGAGCCCCTTTCCTCTGCCAGGGCTCAGAGCCCTTCTCTGAAAGGATCCAAGACAGTTTTTCTGTACAAGGTCCAATATATTTGATTCCTTCCCTTCTGTTTCCCTTCTTCCTTTTCAGTATGATTTCTTCAAAGCTGACCTCACTTATTTTCTTCTATCTTCCAGCTCACAAATACTCCCAAAGACAAAAACTCCCTGTAAAAGTGGAGACATAATTTCTTCATTTCTGGTGGTGTGAGTGGGCTGAGCAGGAATTTTGAGTCTCCCTATTGGCTACTTATTCCCTTGGGGGRAAAAAAAAGCATGCTTTAATCTGATTTGAATGGATTTAACATCACCTCCTACCTTCTATCTTGCTAAAACTTCCAATTTTAGAAATTTCACAAAATAAAAAAAGGAAAAAAAAGGCTTTGTTAAGAACAAGCAGGAAGTSTGTTCATGATTCTCTGTGTAGTGTAGGGTGCTGTCTGTGCTCTGCAATTTGAAAGATCAAATTTGTTTCTTTTCTGTATCTTGTGTTTTCTGAATTGAATTTATTTACTGTGCACAGTAAATAAATAATTATAATATATATTATATTAATACATACACAGTATATAAATTATAATAATTCTAAACATTAAAATAATTCCATAAATTATAATAAGTCTTTCTTAGAACATGGTGAATGTCCCAGCCTTATTTTGGGTGCAGTGAACAGACAGAACTGTTTCATTTTCCAGCTGCAGAGCCAATCCACATCCTCTTGATATTGAGCTACTTCAAAACTCCAAGACCACGAGTCCTGGATGTCCCCCAAGGGGTTGAAGATGCTGTCCACCCCTCTGTGCCCGTTGTGTGCAGCCAGGAGGAGCTGGCACTGCCTTACCTGAGTCGTACACATAATCCACCTGCTCCTGTTTCACCACCACAGCTGCTGGGTAACTCTGCCTGCTCCCTGCCTGCTTTGCCTGCTCGTACTGGGGGTCCTGCTGCTCCTGTTTGAAGCCCTCCTGGGGGTACTGGAGGCAGGGTTTGGGCAGCTGGCACCGGTAGGCAGCAGGGTTTTCCTGGGCCATGCCCTGGGAGGATGGGAAGGATGGGCACATCTCCACGGGTGGCTGATAGGCAGAGCTGGAAGGAGGGAGAGGATGTGAGCCTGCTGCTTTCTTGGCTCTCTGATTCAGCCCTGGTGCAGAAAATCCCTCAGCCTGGAGCTGCAGGAGCTCCCTCGTGGCTGGGGCAAGGATAGGAGCCCAGGAAAGGATGGTTCCTGCACAGCCCATCATCCACAGGGTCTGACAGGGTCAAGGTTATGAATTTCAAACCCTGAATTTCAAACCTGGGGGGTCCCACTGGAGGGGATCCTGTGCTCCCTGGGAACTCACCACTCCCACTCCCACCTTCCTCCATACCCAAGGAGGTGATTCCTCACCAGCAGCTGCCTCTCCTGGCAGGAACTCACCCGTTTTCACTGAGGTATCCACAGCTGGGTGCGGGGTGGGGTGGCCCCACAGGGCTCAGGAAGCTCCTGTCCTGCCTGGGGAACTGTGGCAGCGGTGACTGGAGCAGGGCTGCGGGGCTGGGGGACTGGCTGGGCTGCTCGTAGGCACTGAAACAACCAAACACACAGAGTTACAGCTCTCCAAAAAGGGCTGGGAACCTGTCAGAGGCAAACATGCAGACCACTCCCAGCACAAACTCCCTGCTCTCTGATTGTGGGTGGACAGCAACAACCCCTCAAGCAGAAATGCAGGGAAGGTGTCTGCTGGGGATAAGTAAAACCTTATAAAACCTTATAAAACCTGATAAAACCTTATAAAACAAGGCCCTTGTTACCCCTGTAAAACCCCTGCTCTCTCCTGTAACTTTGGCCAAGCACAGAAGGACTCTGGGAATGACTCAGAGGTGAAAAACAAGTTCCATAACCTGGAAAACAAATACAGAGCTGGTGAGAGCTCACACCGTGGTGTGTCGTGGCTGGTTCTGACCACTGCGTGTTCCTAACTTGATTTATGTGGTTGGCTCAGATGCTTTGTTGTGTTTCACAARAATGTAAACACAAAACAAACCAACAGCTTAAAGAGCCCTGGGTTTTGGCAATAAATGTCTTTGCATACCAGTGTGGAGTCCGAGCCTCAGTCCCTGTGTTATACAACATATAAAACAATATGTGGTATGTATTATATATAGAATTTATATTATATATAATATCTATTAAATAAATTATATATTATTCAATTGTTTTAAATATTACATAATATAGTAAYTATATTACATATTAGATAATATATTCTATTAAATAGTATTACATTTAATTAATTGTTTTATTTATTATATTATATTAATATTATAATGTACGATGCTATATAAATGATGTATTATATGTTATACAAATTATATAGAATATACTATATATATATAAAAATATATATAAAATATATAATATATATAAATATCTATAAATATATAAACTATATAAATTTACAAATATATAAAATATAAAATAAATAAATATAGAAATCATATAAATATATAAATATATAAATATATAAAATAAAAGTAGAAAATATTATTATATAGAAATATTATATTATATATAAATATATGAATATAGAAATATATAAAACATATAAATGTATATAAATATATAATATATGATACAATGAAGATATACAATAAATTATAAATAATATAAACATATTATAGTGATAATATTATTCCAAATAATAATAATTCTAACAAATAATGCAGTAGCAGCTGATTTCAGGACAGCMTCTCCAGGCTGTGACCTTACCTGGCGTAAAGGCACTGCTCACTGCTGGGCTGGAATGGCTGCTCATGGCTGCAGGACAG
>NW_026623643.1:496597-499158 GCF_030028575.1 Malurus melanocephalus
AAGAAAGAAAGAAAGAAAGAAAGAAAGAAAGAAAATACCTGATTGAGAGAGCACAGCCCAGCCCTGCTGTGCTGCAGGGCCGAGTCTGGGGAAAGGGGGTTAACAGGAGTGAACTGTGGGAGAAACTGCCTGGGGCAGGGGGGGAAAGCACCAAAATTTGGATTTTCCCTTCCCCCATCCCCGTGCTACTCACGGTTTTCTGAATGAAAGTCAGGCACGAACTGCTCATCATTGTCTGGAACCTGAGCTGTCAGGAGAGGGAGAGAGGGAGAAAAAGAGAGAGGAAGGGTTGGTTTTGGTGCTTTGTACATATAATTAACARTAAGGCAGAAATAAATCTATGCAGGAAAGATCTGAGCTTTCTGCTGGGATGATTTTAGTGACTAAAAATCTTTTTTTTTTCCCTTTGGGATTAGTGAACGCATGCGTGTCCTGGGAGAAACCTTGGGGAGAATCTTCCCCATATTTTATTACTTTCAACAATAACTTTTACATCCCTTTTACTGCAGGGAAGGGAGAGCTTGCAGCAGATTGTTGYTATTTCATAAATTCTGTCACTATTGCTGAAATAAATGCTGCTGCTAGAACAGACACAAAACCTCCAAATTTTGTTATTGAAGAGTGGACAGCAGATTGTGTTTTCTCAGCTCTAAAACAAAGGTGATGTAGTCAGAGTTAAGGGAAATAAAGAATGAAAGCCCACTAAACTGGGAACTGGGCTAGACTGGACAAAAATAAACCCCAGGCAGTGACACTGAGCTAACAGGTGCTGAATAAGAATGGAATCACCCAAAGCCTCCACTCTGTGATCACTGTTCCTACAAATAACCTGTATGGCAACAAAATGGAAATACAAACGCTGAAAGGTGGGGCACCAAGGGAAAAAAAACCACCCAGAAAATTCATTCTGTGAATTATCTTTGAAAAGCAACGTGGAAATAAAAGAAATTATGGGGATTTTATTGTATGAGCAGGGTTTGGGGTTCACAGCCTGCTGCCTTGAGGCTCTCTGTTAGTGATTGAGATACGGGCTTTGTTTTACGGGTTTTTAATATGTAAAGCTTTTTATATAAAGAAGTTTTGTATTCTATAAGAATTTAAACAATTAACAATTCGTTTTTATTTGCATATAATGGATAGKAATGGGTATGGCTTGGGGTTCATTCAGCAGGTCTACATGCCCAGCAGTTAATATCTTCATTGATTTTAGAATATTTTTCTGCTCTGATATAAGTTTTGTGCATGTTTCAATATTGAAACAGCCTCCAGGTAATTCTTATTGCACCCTTACAATCCTCACACTGCCTGATCTCATGTCATCTCATTTCAGTCCAGTTTGAAACTAACATAAAACATTGGATTTTTYCCTTAATAATCTTATTTTGTTAGCAAACATGTTTTTGCAGGCTTAAAAAAAAGAATAAGATTGTCCTTACTCGTGGTAAAATTAGAGGAAATAACCCTGCTCAAAATGCCACGGGTATTTTTATATCATTATTGTTAAATATTTGTAAGTACCCAGGCCACACAAGTACTTCTGTATGTATCAGGAGTCAGTACTTGAGGATGTGTTTTGAATTTTCTAGAAAATGGATCATTTGTAGTACTGGAATTAGAGCAAGTTCACCATGTTTAAAACTAACTTCACTTGGAATTAATGTGACTTCCTGGCATTCGCAGTTTCCTTGAAGTTCAAAGCAAAACAATTTAGACACCAAACTGAAAAGCGTGTAAATACCAGGAAGGTCCCCACAAAGTATAATATTAAAAAAAAAAAAAGAAACATTTTGTTCCCCAAATTAAAAGACCGCTTTATTCTTTAAGAAAATATCAACGTTTTGGCAACCAACAAAGTGACAAATTAGCATAAAATCGAACCAGTTACAAATAGCCTGAAGCGAAATTTGTACCCAGGAAAGTGGGCCAGCAGCCAAGTTCCATTCATAAGCAAATACCCAGCACAATAGTGTCATTCAGCGTCTTAATTTACACAAGCCAGAGGTTGGCAAGCCTGAAAAAAACCACTTTTGTTCGGAGCCAGGCAAACACAGCAAAGGAGCAGCACGAACCTCAAAAGACAAACAACTCGAAGACGAGCAAAAGCAAACAAAGCTCGGGGAAGGAGCCTACCTTCAGTCAGCCAGGTCTCCTGGAGCTGCCTCAAGTCTTGGAAGAGCTCTGCGGGGAAAGGGAAGGATCCTGAGCGCCGGGATGCTCCASCCGGAGCGGGAGGTGGGGATGGAGGAGTTCCCGGTCCCTGCAGCATCCACACCGATCCCTCCAGCCCAAACCCCGCTCACCTTCCGAGTCCTGCGCCGCCTCCCCGGGGCTCTTGGCAGCGCTCAGCACAGCTCCGCCGCCGGGATCCGCGGGGCCCGGGGGCTGCTGMGGGAGGAGCGGGTCAGAGCGGAGCCCCGACAGAGCGGAGCCCGGCCCGGAGCCCCCGCCCGGCGGAGCCGCCACTCACCTGCGGGAAAGTGAACGGCACCTGCTGGTCCAGGTAGCCCTTCATGGTAGAGCTGGGGCTCTACCCGCGCTCCTCGGGCATCGGGACCGGGGGA
>NW_026623643.1:499356-501550 GCF_030028575.1 Malurus melanocephalus
CGGGGCCGTCCCTCAGCGCCGGCGCCTCCGGCCCACGCGGATCCCGCGGCGGGGCCGGCCCGAGCGCGCTCCGAGGCTACCGTGGGACCGTGGCTGCTCGCCCATTGGCTCCCGCCTCACGGGCCCGCTCGCCCATTGGCTCCTGCCTCACGGGCCCGCTCGCCCATTGGCCCCTGGCGCACGGGCCCGGCTCGCCCACTCCTTTGTTTCCCCGATTTTTGTGAATGGAGCTCTGCGCTGGGGCACGCCCGCCAATCACAGCTCGCTTCGGCCGTCACCCATTGACGAGTGGGCGTGGCTTGCACCCTGGGGGACCAATCAGCTCGCAGCGCTCTGCCATTCATGMGGAGCCGAGCTCCCATTCATAAAAAAAAATAAATGGAAAATCGCCCGAAGTTCATTCAAGAGAGGCTGCAGGGGCGCTCCGGGAGCCCGAACGCTCAGATTCCCACCCGATCGGGCCTGCCCGTTCTCACCCACATCGCAGTCGTTTTCAAACCGTCTGCAGTCTTTTTCAAACTCTCTGCAGTCATTTTCAACCCTCTTTGCAGTAATTTTCAAACCCTCTTTGCAGTAATTTTCAAACTCTCTGCAGTCATTTTCAACCCTCTCTGCAGTAATTTTCAAACTCCCTTTGCAGTAATTTTCAAACACTCTTAGCGTACGTTCCGTTCTGTTCTCAGGAAGTTTCAACAAGAGCTGGGAGAAATCTTACACATCCAGCTGGAGCGAAAATAACTTAAGCCCTGCCTATCAAAATCGCTTTTACTCATTCAAATATTAAGGAACAAGAACATAAAAAAACCAACCAAAAATCTAATCTTGGGATTTGCACAGCAATAAAAGTTTGTTTGTTTTCCAGATGCCAGATGCTGTCTCCTGGGCCATGTTCATGCATCAAGTTTTTTGTTTTGGGGTTCTCCCCCCCCCAAATTTCTCCATTAAAATGCCAATTTTTTTTTATCATTTATTAATCCTCTTTATCCTCAAAAAAAATATTAGTGGCAAGCAGGATCTGGTTCTAATAGGACAATCACTCATGTTTTGCACTTTTGCCTATGTGATACGTATCCTGTGTCCACCCCTAAGATTTCACAGCTCCCATCCACTGTACAGGTTTGAGAAAGCCCAACCCTGAATTTCAGACGCRTCCCCTGCAGCCCGCAGCAGCTGTGGTCGGTGTGATGTAAAACTCTCAGACGTAGATGCTGACACAGACAGGATCAAATTACRAATGTCTTAGAAAGCGAAACGCTGAAAGTTAGGAAAAAAAACCTCTCTGTGCTGTAGAACGGAGCATGGGCAGACCTGCGGTTTTAAAAAATAATAATAAAGAGCTGCATGAAGAGCTCGGGTTTCTTAACGTCTGAAATCAGCCCAGCTGCTCTTCAATACCCTGTTGTTCCTTGAACAGGAATATCCTGGATAAGGTGCTGAGTCCAGGAATTGYATATTGTTACCAGCCGTGGTGAGGTGATGTAATTCCTAAGGAAACACAGAAATCCTGACCCTTAAACAGCCACCAAGCACTCTGAGAGCTCCAGGCAGTGTGCAGAGGAGAGGCTGGGCATTGCACGGTGGTTGTTTCACCAGGGAAATCACCCCGGCTGTGTTTATGCTTCTTTTCAGTCGCAATCACACAACACTGGGCTGAACTTGGACATGGAGAGTCTGAGGGAGGGTCAAGCCCTTGTGACCCTTCCATCCCAGCTTTGCTGCATGCTCTGGGCACTGCAGCAGCCTCTTCYTCTTGTCCAGCCTGTGGGATTTTCAGCCTCTGCAGCTGCTGAGTCAGTGGGCATTTTTAGGGTTTTTTTTTCCCCCATTTTTACCCCAAAATTCAGGCTCTATACCCACCTCCAGAGGTGTCCCCTTCCAAAGATGGGTGATCTCCCATCCAGTCTGACTTGGGCCAGAATCCCAATGAGGATTTTCCGAATCAACAAAACTGCTAGAGGAGTGTGAGGCTTAATAGTCAAYCATCTGACTGCAGAGGGGTGCTGGGCAGGAGCAGAAAATGCCAATTTTAACTGGGTAAAATGCTGKTTACTCTGCAATCCCTTCCTCAAGTGTCCATACTGAGCATTCAGCTGCTGTGGCTGTTACTGACAATACTGGAACACGATCATGAGGTTTCCCCTAAACCTTTTTTCCCTTCAGGAATTAAAACACCCAGTTCTTGGCCTTTCCTCAT
>NW_026623643.1:501786-503867 GCF_030028575.1 Malurus melanocephalus
CTTGCTTTGCTCTGCTCACTTCATTTTGCTGCTYGTCCCCCAGGTACCCCCAGGAACCTTTCCACATTTGGAGGTGTCCCCATCCTAATTTAGTTCGAGACAAAAAGCACAGAAAGGGAGGGTTGTGCCCAACAAGGCCCGAACCCAGATCTGGCATGATCAGCCCATATTCCCAGCAGCAGGGTGGGTTTAATTGGCAGGAGTGTAGGGAAGTCTCAATTGCAGATTTTGTGTTATTGACTGAAGTTGGAAATGCCCAGAATGTCTTCCTGATGGGGATTTCTCTTTCTCAAGCTTAAACATGTAAATCACAAAGGTTACTTTTGTTCTGTCCCTTTCTGCAAGAGGATCTAATAGTATGAGTTGTTTATTCCTTATTTGAATTTTGTTTTATTTTCAAGCTGTTGTGTGATGGCAACATGACAGGAGATTCCCACTTGCCCACAAAACTTTGCTGATGAGGCTTCCCATCCTTTCCAGCTCCAAATGTTTTTTTTTTTCCAGTGCAGGTGGTCCCAGCATGCAAGGAAATGTCTGGATATGTTCCTTGTACCTTTGTGGCTGTCTGAGCCACAGCACACACCCTGGAGAGAACAATTTTATTTTAAAACAGTCCTTTTAAGCATTCATGACAGCCACTTTTGATAATGTTCTGAATGAGAGAAGACATTTCAGGCACTCTGTCTACAGGAAGGAAGCAATTATTTTATTAGCACTTTGAGAAATTAAATTACGTGAATTATGGCAGAATAAGTTTAGCAAAACGCTATAATGTAAGAAAACAATTAAAAAGAGTTATATAAGGTTGGGTGGCTTCTTTATTCTGATAGAGTGKGCAGTTAATTGATTGTCACATTGCTATAATGTACCAGGACAGTTGTGAGAGCAAATAGRGAGAAAAAAAAAGTGCAGAGAAAARGCCACATCTTCCAGGGAAAAGGGAATGAGCAGCAGGCTGTCACCCTCAAAAATTCCTTTTCTCTTTATCCTGTGAAAGGGACATGAAGAGAATGAGAGGGAATTTCTCTGTGCTTCAGCTTCCACAGCCTGATGCTGCAGGATCCTATTTCCTCATGATGCAGAAAGCAGAAGGGATTCAGAATTGGATTCCAGGAATGAATTGTTCATTCAGCAGAGGTTTTTCCATTGGCAATGGAGCCAGGTGATTTTGTACCAGCCCTGCCACTGACCTCCTGTTCCTTTCTGAAAGTGCTCAACACTCTTGGGCTGTTAGTCAGATTGTTTTTTTTAAAGAATCTGGAAGAAAATCATCTCCTCCTCATAAGCCCATTGCACTTTGTTTAGCACAGAGAGAAGTATGAATCTTCCAGCCAGGAAAGCAGTTATATGAGAGGAAAGGAAAATAATCTGGAATTAGCTAATTATAAATCACTTGCATTATTGCTCTGAAGGAAAGTAGAAGAACCAAGGCCTTGGTTTTCTGAAGAAGCAAGATTAGGACAGGATTCCAGGAATTTGTTTGTAGTGGAAAAGTATTTCATGTTAGCTAAGAAATTATATAACTATACAGTAATAGTGTACAGAGCTGTGAATACATGAAAAATCTATAAAAAACAAAATTCTTGTGGCATCAAAAGTACCCTAATCACAATATAAACCACACTAAAAATTAACTTGGAGAGCTGATACCACATGGTGTGAAATCTGTGAGTACCAGCATGAAGAATAGGATACTGAGAAAACAGTTTGGACAACTTAGAGCAGGGAGTCTGCCTTGCTCAGGAATCAAAAGGAGCTGTACTTTTCTGTWAGRCATTTGAAGAAATGCCTGTCTCCATTACCAGTTTGTGTTTCTGTCAATTTTTCTTTCATCCAGGAAAAGAGCAGTGTGAAGCATTGAAAGTTGAGAGTATAAAAGGAGGGCCCTTCAATGTTAGATAATTTTTCTCTTTGAAAAAAAAGTCCTTTTTTAAAAAACTCTGCTCATTTTGCTTTGAAAGTGGTGATTTTCTGGCTCCATCTGTTTGCACGGTGCTGGCTGGGACACGGAGCTTCAGCTGGAGGGATTTGTGTGACTGCAGAGGTGACCAGAGGTGACACAGAAATGAGAGGAGAGAGGT
>NW_026623643.1:505299-512420 GCF_030028575.1 Malurus melanocephalus
ATGGGATGGGATGGGATGGGATCCATGGGATGAGATCCATGGGTTGGGATGGGATCAATGGGATGGGATGGGATGGGATGGGATGGGATGGGATGGGATCCATGGGATGGGATCCATGGGATGCAGTGTCACTGGGGGATGGGGATGGGATGTGGCAGAAGCACCAGGGCCGAGGTTCAGACTCCACTGAACAATTCTTAGTAGCAGCAGCAGCGCAAAAATTCAATTGGAATTACTCTACTTTAGTAGCCCAAAATAAAAGCRATAATCCCAATCTCTGGCTGTTCACCAAGCACTGGATTGCAGAGTATCCAACAACGTGGGCAGGAAAGCTCCAGGAGCAGCCTCACCCTGCCAGACTCGGAGCTGATTTCTCTCCCTGCCCAACTGTGGATTCCCAGTTTTCCACAGAATTATCCTTCAGCTTTTTTATTTTTTTGTGCTAAAGAAATCGGTTTCAACCCTTAGCCTGGCATCCTGGGTCTGGGACAGGGCAAAAGAATTTGATGGACCCAGGAGTGAATTATGAAGGAAAGGTTTTCTGGCAACCAAATTAAAAAAATCCCACTCAGCTAGATTTGGGGGAAAAACATTAATTGGTTTTTTATAGGATTCTTCTTTTAGTCCAAAAATCAGCTTTCTATTGTTGAGTTATGGACAACATTGATTGATTGTTAAAAGCAGAAGACAAAAAGCAGAATTTCTGCCTTGTTTCTTCTGACATATCAGTGCAATTTTCTGAGGATCCAACAGTCACGGGAACATAATTCAATAACAACAAAACTGGGAAAAGCATTTTGAAAGAAGTTGTTAACACAGACCTCCTGAAAATCAGAAAATTCAAAGTATGCTATGCATTAAATTCCAGCTAAAAATAATTAGATTCAATTTTTTTTTTTTTTTTTATACTAGGCCGTCCCCATTCATGATCTAAAAAAATGAGGAAAAATTCAGTGATGCAAAGTAAGTCTGGTACCTAGGAAAATTCCTCATCCAGACCTATATTTTGATCAATCAATACAGACTTCATTTTTGCATATAAATCACTGTAAAGAAGCTGAGAATGTCCATGTAGAAGTAGAAGTACCACTCAAATGTGTTTTCACATTTCCAATTTTAAAAGTATTGGAAGTAATACAGCAAATCTGCCCCCTGGGACACTTAGAGCCCTTTTTACTTCTATTTTCACTTGCTACCTCTGACTTTTTTTTTATGACATGTACGGGGAAAAGGGATGGGGGGAGAGAGCTTATGTGCTCTGGAAGAATGCGTAAAAACACGTGCAACCTCTGCTCTTTTAAAAAGTAGTACAAAAAAATCCGTGGAATTACAATTTGAGAAAACTTATTTTTTCTAAAGAAACTGTCTTGAGGCTGGAAGGTCACAGAGCTGCAGGGTCTGAGACATTTCTTCCCGTAGTAATAATTTTATTAAAACTTCAGATTCTGAAAGTCTGAAAAGAGGATCCTGCTTTATCAGAATTTGCCTTCTTTCCTTTAAAAGCTGTTTAGTCCTGTTTTTTGGCCAAGTGGGATTGCCAGAGAGAAGTTGTGAGTGGAAGAATTGAATCATYCTTGGAGCATTCAAAATTTTCTGGATGAAGCCCCTGATGGGGTGGGGCTTCTGCTGCTTTGCCAGACAAACTGGTAAAGATGTCACACCAAAAACCTAAAGATATACAAAAAAATAACATGCATTGTTGATGAAATTAACTTTAAATTCACTATTTAAAAGCCATCCTTCCTTCTGTATTCACTGGCAGCACCAGTGCAAACATTCCTCAGCTCTGAACTCAGTTGAAATTACTCTTAGGAGCCCAAAATAAAAACAATAATCCAAAATTTTGAAAGAAACCTTTATTTTTCCTGGTAATTGTCAGCATGTAAGAGTGTTTTAGTTTGCTTACAAGAAAGAAAAACAAATTCCTCAAACGATTCTGATGATATTTTAAAGCACCTACCAGTTCTGTTTGTCAGAGTTTTTAGTTCAAACTCACTAAAAAAAAAGGGCAGAAATTTATTAGGGAACTCTGCTGATGATATTGCAGGATTTTTCTCCTTTTCAGAGCACTACCCTTCACAGGAGGCTGCAATGGCCCCTTCTGGAAGGAGCTGAGGTGGTGGAGCACAGACCAAGCCAAGTGAATTATTAGTAACTCAATATTAGAGACTCAATTAGTAACTCAGTAYTAGTGACTCAATTAGTAATTCAATATTAGGAACTCCATTAATAACTCAGTGTCAGGAACTCAGCAGAGCCCKGGGCTGCTCTGAGCTCTCACTCCACACATCCACGTCCTTTCCAATGTACCAAAAGTGCCCCACTTTGGATACACAGGGATTCAGAAATTCTTGGTCTTCTGGGAGGGATGGAAAAGAATTATTTGGACCATTTTTCAGCCCTTTTTTTGCATCCTCTCTGACATCTGCCATCACCCAAGCTCATCTTCTCCTCCTTCCAGAGCACGAACTTTGTGCTTTTCCACTGAAGGTGTCTGCACAGMAAACCCTGCTCGCAGCAGAACCTCCCGAAAAACGACAACCCCCTGTGGCTCCTCCTGTTTACCCCAGCCAAGAATGGAGCGATTAAAGAGGCCAGAACATCCCTTTTGTCCCCAGGACACGCCGGAGAGGCGCAGCTGAGTAAATATCCTGTGTTTGTGCAGCCTTTCTGGCTGCGAGMGGAGCTGCAGGTAGCAGAGAGCTCTGCCAAACGCAGCTCTGCATCCCCTGACAGCCCCACTGAAAGATTTATAAGGCCAAAGGCGCATTCCTGGGCTTTCCTGGGCTGGAAAACTCCTGTTTCCTGGAGCTGGAGCTCTCCGGGCTTCCACTGACAGCAGGGGATGGCTCTGATGCCTGATGATTTTTGCTTTTCCTTTTTACGCTCTCTGTACCCTCTATGCATCCCCCTGTACCCCTTAGCCCACGTTTGTAATTCCTGTAGCTGATATTCCAGCTTAGTTTAGGATTTCTGCTGGGCAGAGACCAAACATCCTGAGGAAGGGCTCAGTGTGCCCTGTGCTATCTTAAACCCGAGCTCAGCCTTGGGTGAAGCCTTCTGTCCAGAACATCTTGTGTAAACTGGGCTCTGGCCTCATCCAGGAGGGGATTCATTACAATAGGGGGACATTACTACATTTGTTAAGTTTCTTATTGGGGAATTCTACATAGATATGCTAATTCCTGAAATCTATAAAACTTGTATCCGTGCTATACATGGGTGTGCATTCTGCCATCAAGTTGTGCACCTGAGATCCCAAATACTGAGGTAAAACCCTTTTTATCCCCTTAACTGTGTCTGTGTCATTATTAAAAACTGGCCTTTCAAGGCAACAGCTCAGCCCCCTGCTCTGCTCTTTCAGCATGAGCCCTTGGGTTAAATCTCTGAGACACAGCAGAGATGATTCCATCGCGTTTTTCCATTGTCAGCCATCCCTGCCCTTACACAGCATTTCACACCTTTCCACAATAGATACCCTTTTTCCTAAGAAGCTTTATAAGTTTTGAGCTCATTTTCTATTCTACTCTATTCTATTCTAATTCTATTCCATTATATTAGGTAAAATTATTCTATTCTATTCTATTCTATTCTATTCTATTCTATTCTATTCTATTCTATTCTATTCTATTCTATTCTATTCTATTCATCATATTACATTACATTATACTATACTATAGATTACAAGATGACACAATATAATGTAATATAATGTAATATGACACAATATAATAGTATCATATCATATCATAACATATCATATCATATCTTAATCATATATCATCATATCATATATCATATAATATGATATCATATCACATCATATCATACAGTAAATATGATATAATATAGTATACAATAATATATTAAATAGATATTATATTATATTATAATATATTATATTAATTATGTTATGTTAATAACATAAATATGTATAATATATATAGTATATAATATATTATATTATTTTAATATATAATATATATAGTATCTATTATCTATAATATGCAATATATATATAATATAATATAATATAATATAATATAATATAATATAATATAGAATATATATCTTATATTATGTATTATCTATTGCCTATTATATATTATATCTTTATATTATATTATATATTATATATTATATATTATATATTGTATATTATATATTATATATTATATATTATATATTATATATTATATATTATATATTGTATATTACATATTGTACTTTCCATTTTATATTTTGTATTTTATATTTTATAGACTGAGCTCTTATTTTCTTTGGAATGCCCTGCACAGACACTCTCAGGGAACAGGGAGGTAAAGGTCTGATGCACTTTCACTTGTCTGGCAGGTTCAGGTGTGGGTGATCAAAACTCTGCTCAATAAGAAGCACAGAAACCCATGGAGAGCRTTTTTATAATCTCCACTCATGGGAGTGCAATAATTTTTTTTTCTCTCCTCCCCTTTCTCTGCCTGTTTTGATAGACTTTAGCAGRACAGAGATGATTTTTCTACTTAAAAAAACCCCAAATCAGTCAGTCACTGGTTTCACTGGGCAYGTGAATGGCTGCATCTTGTGAAATCAAAAACGGGACATTCAAGTAGGAAAAATTAAGAAGCAGAGTCCTAATTAGGGAATAATTAAAAAAAAAAAAACCCTGATTTTTTCCCGAAGAAAACCAGTATTGAACAGTTTTATTTTCACATTCTATTTAACTGCTAAAGCATGATAAAACACCTTGAATCTGAAAACAGAATAACTCTTCTCTAATCCTTTTCTAGAGCCCCCAAAGAAGAGAAGGATATCAGTTTAACMTTTCCTGCAAAAGGCCAGGGGGAARCTGCTGAAGGCTCCACTGCACAGCCCCAATTTGGGATGGGACCAAACCAAAACCCACTCAGGATGGGATTTGGACCCAAACTCGGGGTTCTGCATTGATGGAGCAGAATTTTCATTATTTTTCAGTGAGCCTGACTTGCTAACAGGAGCTGGCTGAGCGAACACAGAGATGCTGTAAYTGGGACAAATCCCAGCTTCCCCTGAAATCTTCAAACATTTTTTTTCCCCTTCCTGTCAGATTCCAGACAGATGAAGTTTCCTTGGCGTGGACCTGTTCCATCTCTCCTGTGAATGAATGGCAGTAAATCAGGATTTGGAGATTGACAGGATGGGATGAGAAGGTCCCTGGCTTTGTTCAGCTCTGCCCACTCACCCTCTCCCCTGGCTCTCACCTCTGCTATTTTCCAGAAAATCCCAATTCCAGTTTGGTTCCAAATGCTGCTCAGTCCCGTTGTTTGTATGATAAAGAGTGAATGCATTCCTCGGATCATAAATCATCTCAAGCTGACCCCAATTAAGTGCAGCCCTGGGTTTAATTTCTCTCAGTTCTCAGCAGCCATAACAAATGAGGTCATTGGGTGTCAGTGAGAGTGGGGCAGACACCACTGGGAGCACGGGGGGATCCTGATCCCCTTCTGGCACAGGAACAGGGAAGGATACAGGAAAACAGCATTTTATTGAAGTTTTTATTTAAATTTTATTTAAATTTTATTTATTTTTAATTTAAAAATTTATTTCAATTGAAATTTTTATTTAAATTTTATTTAAATTTTATTTATTTTTTAATTTAAAATTTTATTTCAATTTTGCTCACATAAGAGAATAATCTCTGACACCTGTGACTGCCTACCTTGCATTTATTAAATATTAACTACTTTTTATTCAATATTTTGTTTCAATTTTGCTCRCRWAARAGAATGWTCTCTGACACCTGTGMCTACCTWYCWTKYATTTAAAWAWTTAMTTACAWTTTAWTTAAAGTTMTGTTTCAATTTTGCTCCCGTAAGAGAATGATCTCTGACACCTGTGACTGCCTACTTTGCATTTATTTAAATATTTAATTTTCTTTTTTTTAAATTTCAAGTTGTATTTCAATTTTGCTCACATAAGAGAATGATCTCTGACAMCTGTGACYGCCTACTTTGCATTTATTTWATMATTTATAATTTGGGTTKGAACYGGAAAATCCAAATGACTCTTTCCTGTAATTCCCTGTTGTTTCACCAATAACATTTGTCTTKTTCTTTCAATGTTACCATAAAAGTGAGGTAACAATGCAATAATGGTGAATAATCTAAATTTCCACCCCCAAGGGAGGCTAATCAGATCAATTCTCTGATGACAATCAGCACGAAAAAATTAATTAATTAATTCTTTTTGTTTCCAATTAAAMCTACCTGCCTTTAACCACTGAGCACTTCTGGGCTGAGTAATGCAGTTTTTATTTGTGAAACCTCATCCCTTTAAATGCAATGAGCTCATCCTTTTTCTTGGCGTCACCTCAGCCTGATTCTGGCAGAGACACAAAGAAATTACRGCAGAGGGAAGGCTGGAAAAGGAAAGATCATTTTTCTCTTAAAAATAACGTTGGGCAAGTTGGCCCTAACCACTGTAAAGGAAAGTGAAAATTCCAGCCTGGTTTAAAATCTGAATTACACACAGATTATAAATTCAGCTTTATTGCACTGTTTTCCATGTGGTGAGTTCTATTTTTCCTACATATTCATGAATGTRAAAGATGACTAATAAATAAATGTCAAAGCAACTACAACTGGAAGAGATTTTTACATTTGGGAGACACTTGTGACAGTCACCTGCTCCAAATACCTGACTTCTTCAGGGCTGAGCAGAATTTAGAGAACATTATGGAGAATATCATTAAAGAAAGATTAGAAAGTTTCAGGCACAACTTCCTCCTCAACCATTCTGTCAGCTTATTGCTGAGAAATTCTCAGTGTGCACAAAGAAAAGAACTGTTGTGTGAGAGAATTAATGAGATAATTTGGGGTGTATTTTAATCTCCTGAAGGAGATCAGTGCTGAACCAGACAAGGATTTCAGGTGTCTCATCGTGCAGGTTCTTTCCTTTGGGAAGGAGGGCACACACATGGAACCATTTTGGTTTTCTTCTTGATTTTTGCCCATTTTAAATGAAAAAAATGCATTTGAGACAAGGCCTGCTCTGAGCCAAACCCTACAAGGCTCTGATCCTAAATAATTCTCATGGTGCTACAAAATGCCAGGGTTAAGTGGATGATTCTCCATTGAGTTTGTTTCCTT
>NW_026623643.1:512808-517502 GCF_030028575.1 Malurus melanocephalus
TTTGTTTTAGCTTTGTAAAGGCACAGGAAGAATTTAATTATTGCAGTAGAATGCATTTTTTTTTAATCCTTATTTATTTAGTATTTGAGTAGTTGAAAATGCCTTCTCAGAGTGTGCATTAAAGACTTCCTGCCTGGGGTGTGTGAAGGGCTCTGAGCATTCCCAGGATATAAAACAGATTCAGAATGGAACCCAAMAATATAAACAAGTTTTCAGTGCAGACAAGAACCCTTAAGTTTTGTAATGTGAAACATTCTCCAGTTGGGTCTGTGTTTTCTTCTGCAAATAAACCAGTGGGAGATGTGCCCAAAGGCAGGCAATTTCTCACCTCATTATTTTATTCTCTTTTTAATGGATTTATTTTTTTATTGGGATACTTTCAAGAAGTTTTTAACTCAATCCAGTTAAATGTAGGTGACTTGAAGAGAGTGATTAGCCTGAGCCCAGTCCATGCTGCCAGGACTTTTAAATTTAGATTTAATTTGCCTTGTTGTATACTTTGTGCCATTTCTAGAAACAATCATAGAGTATTGGTTGTTTGTACATGAACAAAGATTGGCTTCTTGAGCTACAATTTTCCTTTTCAATGAACTTCAGACAGAAATAAYTGGGGATAATTATTATTATGGAGAGTGATATTTCTATTCCCTGGAAAATAATTTCCTGTCCAGATTTGTTAGATACCCTGACACTGGGACCAGGGGTGTGTCCTGCTCAGCTGAGAAAAGAGGGAGCAGACTTAAAAAGAGGGAAAAGAGGGAGCAATTAAATTAAATCTCATTGATTTATCTTTTTCTGAATGGGAAACTGCACAGATTCTCAACAATTRTATCACTTTCCTTGATCATCTCTCAGGAAAAGAAATAGAGAATGGAAAGTGTTGAAATGTAGATGTACAGAAAAGGGTCAAAATACAGAAATATAGAATTAAAAGTAGATGGAAGCCTAAAACTGGTAGGGTATCAAAAGGATGAAACAATCCTGGTTTTGGGTGTTTTTCCAATCATTATTTATAGCATTGCTGGTCTGACACTCCCCTGGTGATGAATTCCTGGGGACAGAAATAACTCCACATGTGGCACTTTGGGTGACAAACTCACATGGGGTGTGTGTGCTGCCCATCATAAACTTCCACTGCATTAAAAATRAAAATCTGTAAAAAATCCTGACAATCCACGAGTCTGCTTCCTGCTCCAAGGCCAGGGATATCCAGCACCATTGAGGGAGCTTTGAAAAAACTTTTTTTTTTCTTTAAAAAGGAAAGAGAAGCATGACTCAAAGCTCCATGGGATGAAGTCACCATCCTCTCTGTTACTCACTCCCGTTATCTCTTTTAAAATCTGCTCCCAAAGGAACTTCCAGGCAAGTGGCTGCTTATCCCTGTCTAAGAGTTATTWAAAAAAAAAATAAAATAACAATTGTGGTATAGAGAAAGGGAATAATGGTGTAAGAGTCTGGTGTTGGATGGAAATCCTTCCTTCAGCAGAAAGTAAAATGATTTGGAGAGGGTGGGGATGGGCTCTGCTGGCACCTGCACCCAGAACTGCCATGGMAACTGCCTCATTTTAACCCCAAATTCAGCTTATCCCTGCCTAACAGTTATTAAAAAAATAAAATAACAATTATGATGTAGGGGAAGGGAATAATGGTGTAAGTGTCTGGTATTTCATGGAAATCCTTCAGCAGAAACTAAAATAATGTGGGGAGGGTGAGGATGGACTCTGCTGACACCTGCACCCAGAACTGCCCCATCTTAACCCCCGAACTCAGCTTAGTCCTAAGAGTTATTTAAAAAATAAAATAAAATAACAATTATGGTGTAGGGGAAGGGAATGGTGGTGTAAGAGTCTGGTGTTTCATGGAAATCCTTCCTTCAGCAGAAAGTAAAATAATGTGGGGAGGGTGGGGATGGGCTCTGCTGACACCTGCACACAGAATTGGAGTGGAAACTGCCTCATTTTAACCCCAAATCCAGCTTATCCCTGTCTGAGAGATTTTTTTTTTTTTTTTTATTAACAAAAAAATTATGGTATTGAGGAAGGGAATAATGGTATAAGAGTTGGAGGCTGCATGGAAATCATTCCTTCAGCAGAAGCTAAAACAATTTGGGGAGGGTGGGGATGGTCTCTCCTGACACCTCCACCCAGAACTGCCCCATCTTAACCCCAAAATTCAGCTTATCCCTAAGAGTTATTTGAAAAAATAAAATAACAATTATGGTATAGAGGAAGGGAATAAGAGAATGGTGTAAGAGTTGGGTGCTGCATGGAAATCATTCCTTCAGCAGAAGCTAAAACAATTTGGGGAGGGTGGGGATGGTCTCTGCTGACACCTGCACCCAGAACTGCCATGGAAACTGCCTAATTTTAACCCCAAATTCAGCTTATCCCTGTCTGAGAGATATTTTTTAAAAAAAATAAAATAAAAATTATGGTATTGAGGAAGGGAATAATGGTATAAGAGTTGGAGGCTGCATGGAAATCATTCCTTCAGCAGAAGCTAAAACAATTTGGGGAGGGTGGGGATGGGCTCTGCTGACACCTGCACCCAGAACTGCCATGGAAACTGCCTAATTTTAACCCCAAATCCAGCTTATCCCTGTCTGAGAGATATTTTTTAAAAAAAATAAAATAAAAATTATGGTATTGAGGAAGGGAATAATGGTATAAGAGTTGGAGGCTGCATGGAAATCATTCCTTCAGCAGAAGCTAAAACAATTTGGGGAGGGTGGGGATGGTCTCTGCTGACACCTGCACACAGAATTGGAGTGGAAACTGCCTCATTTTAACCCCAAATCCAGCTTATCCCTGTCTGAGAGATTTTTTTTTTTTTTTTAATAACATAAAAATTATGGTATTGAGGAAGGGAATAATGGTGTAAGAGTTGGGTGCTGCATGGAAATCATTCCTTCAGCAGAAGCTAAAACAATTTGGGGAGGGTGGGGACAGGGAGCTCTGGGGTTCTGCTGACACCTGCACCCAGAACTGCCCCATCTTAACCCCAAACTCAGCCTGAAAGTTATTTTACAGCCACACCAGGCAAGTTGCAGTCAGATAAAATCCCTCCTGCTGTAACCACTGGGACAAAGTGGATTTCCTGTCTTTCCAGAGCTGAGTGGATCCGGCGCTCTGAGCCCAGTAACAAACACAGACACGCTCCTTGAAGGGGCTCTGCACTTCCCTCCAGGGAAGGGAATTATCCAAAATATGAGATAGTGGCTGGTGAAATTCAATAGGAGCCCTGCTAGAGGTGGGGGAAGAAAATGGGGGTRATTGAAGAATGGTGTGTTCTGTGAAACGCCCTGATTTGTTGTGTGTGGGTTTCCACGTGCAGGAAGTTCTGCAGGAAGAAGGATTTTTGTGAGCTTTGCTCAGGTAAAATGTGTCCCAGGCAATATTTCTGGCTGGGAAATGTTTGCTGAAAGGGCTCTCTTGTTTTCCAGACAGAGTGAACTGGAGGGAAAAAAAACCAAAAAAAAACCCAACAAACCCAACCTTATTTACAGCAGATTTGTGGAATTTTTTTATTGTGAGGGTGGTGGGGAACAGGCTGCCCGGAGAAGCTGTGGATGCCCCATCCCTGGAGATGTTCAAAGCAACTCTGGAGTGGCCTTGGGGTATCTTTGGARTTTAATTATCTCCATTAACTGGAAAATCACTGTGCAAGGGCATGGAGAAAGTGAGGATTAACAACAGAGGGGTCGTAGGATACAGAACGTGTAAAATAAATCTCAGCCTCTGCTCCATCAGCATCTGGCTGGGCAGATAAAGAGCCCACAGAGTCTGGGACTCTCAGGAAAGGATTTCTGTCCCTCTGTTTAGGAGAGGCAGCACAGATAGAAAGGCTCCAGCACATTTTTCTGTGTTTATGCAGTCACCCCCATTCCCTGTGGGCTCTCTGCACTGGCAGAAAGTCTCTTTTTGCTCTTTTAACTTTCTTTTTGCTGTTTTAGCTCTCACTGACTGCCTGGGGAAGAGCTGCCAGATTTCCCCCATGCCATGGAGTGCTCAGATTATTTATTGAGAATAAGGCATGGAAAACTCTGCCAAACATCCCCAGGTAGCTCCCCTTTCTCTTGTGAGGAGGATGATGCAGCCTGATGTGTTTTTCTGAGAAAAATCAGAGCAGGTCAGAGATTTTGCTCCCAGACTTTTGGCCTTGCTTTCAAGATTCTTGGCACCAGAGGTTCAGAGGTCAAACKCTTTGATGTCAGGAGGGAAATGCTCCTTCTCAAAACACTAAAATCTCAGGGAGCAGATGGTTTAATGAAGAAAGTGCCTGAGCTCCAGAAGATCCCACAGGTGAGATCTCRTAGCTTATTGCTCAAAATTCAGAGCAGGAAATGTTCAGGAGCTCTAATTATGGGTACAGATGAGATCCCATTGATTTGTTTTTAAGTAAATTAGGATTTAATGTGTCAACACTGACAGCTTTCTTGAAAGGGAAGATTTATGAGCCTTTTTCCTGGATGAGGAGCTGATTTTGGTTTGTGTGAGTAGCCARGAGCCTGAAAGTTTTCATCTCCAAACAAACTGCTTCTACAGGTTGCAAACTTTCCAACCACAGTGGGGAAGAGATGATGTGCAGGTTAATTGGTTTAAGAGAAGAATATGAGTAAAAAGGTACTCCTGCTCCACAGTGATTTGTGTTTCAAAGGATATCTTGATGCCTTAGGATTTTTAGTTTCTGTATTT